>NC_089845.1:120832455-121132455 GCF_035609145.1 Eleutherodactylus coqui
TGAGGGTGTGGGTGCAGGCCAGGAGACGGTAGTGCCTGTGTCCTGAGAGGGGGGTTGGATCTCAGTGGCAGGTTGGGGCACAGGGGGAGAGGCAGTGGTGCAAACCGGAGGCGGTGAACGGGCATCGTCCCACCTTGTGGGGTGCTTGGCCATCATATGCCTGCGCATGCTGTTGGTGGTGCCTCCCCAGCTGATCTTGGCGCGACAAAGGTTGCACACCACTGTTCGTCGGTCGTCAGGCGTCTCTGTGAAAAACTGCCACACCGTAGAGCACCTTGACCTGTGCAGGGTGGCATGGCGTGAGGGGGCGCTTTGGGAAACAGTTGATGGATTATTCGGTCTGGCCCTGCCTCTACCCCTGGCCACCGCACTGGCTCGGCCTGTGCCCACACCCTCACTTGGCCCTCCGCGTCCTCGGCCGCGTCCACATCCTCTAGGCCTACCCCTACCCCTCAGCATGCTGTATTACCAGTGATTTGATTTCCCAGGCAGGAAAGAAATTGGCGCAAGGCTGCACTCAACCGTAGCTGGTTGCGTCTGATTTTTTTACGCTCTCCACGCAGCACAGACGTACCCAGAGCCCTTAGGACTGACACAGGCAGGGCAAATATACTTTCTTCCCTTTTGTTTAAAAGGATAGGCCCACTGCGTCTATTCACTGAATAATAAGTTTAATAACTGTGTTGCGGCCCTGCAAAACTGTCACAGAACTTTACTGTTGCAGAGTTACTAACTGTGGCAGAGCAGGTATTTCCCAGGCAGGAAAGAAATTGGCGCAAGGCTGCACTCAACCGTAGCTGGTTGCGTCTGATTTTTTTACGTTCTCCACGCAGCACACACGTACCCAGAGCCCTTAGGACTGACACAGGCAGGCCAAATAGAATTTTTTCCCTGCTTTTTACAAGGAACACCCACACTGCGTGTATTCAATGAATAATGTATGTCTTCTGGCCCTGCCTACACAATTCTATCCCTGTAGTATTAATGCCGGGTGCAATGCTCTGCACAGCCGGTTTTGAGAAAAAAAAAAAAAATGCAACACTGCTAACAGCAGCCTGGACAGTACTGCACACGGACAGATGTGGCCCTAGAAAGGACCGTTGGGGTTCTTGAAGCCTACACTAACTCCTAACACTCTCCCTGCCTAACCCCCACTTCTGTCCCTATTGCAGGGCGCAATGCTCTGCAGATCCAATTTTGGAAAAAAAAAAAAATACTGTGCTAACACAGTACTGCACACTAGTAGATGTGGCCCTAAGAACGGCCGTTGGGGTTCTTGAAGCCTACACTAACTCCTAACGCTCTCCCTACAGCAGCTCCAGCACGATAGCACTTTCCCTCAGCTAAGTCACAAGGCATGTGTGGCGAGCCGCGGGAGGGGCCGATTTTTATACTCGGGTGACACCTGATCTTCCCAGCCACTCACTGCAGGGGGGTGGTATAGGGCTTGAACGTCACAGGGGGAAGTTGTAATGCCTTCCCTGTCTTTCAATTGGCCAGAAAAGCGCGCTAACGTCTCAGAGAGGAAACTGAAAGTAACCGGAACACCGCGTGGTACTCGTTACGAGTAACGAGCATCCCGAACACCCTAATATTCGCACGAATATCAAGCTCGGACGAGTACGTTCGCTCATCTCTAATAAATACATTATGGGACAATACAAGGATCTCTCCCATGATCTGTTTATACCCAGGACTGCGACGGTAACAAGAGGGCATCCGCTACGTCTAGAGGAAAGCAGGTTTCATCACCAACACAGAAAGGGGTTCTTTACTGTAAGAGCAGTTAGACTGTGAAACTCTGCCTGAGGATGTGGTGATGACAAAATCCATAGGGGAGTTTAAGAGGGGACTAGACGTCTTTTTGGAGCACTATGATATTACAGGATATAGACATTAAATAGCTAGAGGGGTTATTGATCTCAAATGTTGATCCAAGGATTATTCTGACTGCCATTATGAAGCCAGAAAGGAAATTTTCCCCCAGAATAAAGGTAAATTGGCTTCAGCCTCACTGGGTTTTTTTGCCTTCCTCTGGGTCAAAAGGTAGGTGTAAACAGGCAGAACTGAATGCCATGGACCTTTTTCTTTTTTCAGTTTAGCATACTATGTTACTATGTATTGCATGTTCTACTTTCGTCCGTGATACAAGCCACAATAGGACATGTAGCAATTTTTTTCACACATTAAAAAGCACTTGTGTAAATAGCCTAATTTACTATAATGGGTCCATGGACTGTCTGTGAATTACGTGGACAGGATATACGGCCATCTGAATAAACCCTTCGGGAACTGCTTGATTATACGGATGGTATACAAGATTTACATAAAACAGCAGTAGTTAAATACTGTATGTCCTTAGGAGTCAGAAGCAGCATAAAGTTTAATGAATCCCTTATGGCAGTGGTCCCCAAACAGTGACTCATGAGCCACACATGGTTTGTGGCTCACCATAGGAGTCCTGAATTCTGGGCATATGCACTGGTAATGAAAATTACTGTAGACATATTCTAACCATCAAACAGTGTCAATATAGTCAAATATCACCCTGAAATATGTAGGAGCATGCGATCTCTAGTTTCTCCATATTTAATATGTCTCTCCTTCATTTTTTATTGCGGCTCCAAAAAGCTAAGAGCGGCTCACAGGGTACAAAAGGTTGGTGACCTCTGACATATGAAATAGGGCTAATAACTGTTTTCATTATCTGGAACTGAAGAGTTCGCAGACCACTCTGTCACCAAAACATATTATAATAATATATTGTTTATGGTAGCAAACCCTTTGAAGTAATATCCAGGAGAAGCCTCTTCATAAGGTTGATCCTACAGTAAGGCCTCCTTCCCACGAACGGATTTCCGCCGCGTAATTCGCGGCGAAAATCCGCTGCGTTGCCCGCAGCTATTAGGTTCTATTGAACCTAATAGCACAATGCTCACGATGCGTAATTCCAGCGCGGAATTACGCACCGCGATTTCTCCCGTCCTCACCCGCAGCATGCTCTATTTTCTGCGGGTGAGGACGGGCTGTACGCACTGACGGCTTCCATTGCAGTCAATGGAAGCCGTCCGTTCACGCTATCTCCCGCTGTAACCAGCGGGAGATAGCGTGAAAAAACACGCTTTCCCGCCCACCGCCGCGCGTCATCTGACGCCAAATGACGCGGCCGGCCGCGTCACGTGACACGGCCGGCCGCGTCACGTGACACGCTCGGTGACGCGGCGGTGGTGGGCGGTGACAGGCGGTGACGCGGCGGTGGTGGGCGGGGAAGCGATTTCACGCTATCTCCCGCAGGTAAGTATAGGGGCTCTGGGGGGCGCCGTGACGGGCTTCACTGCGTAATATTACGCGGCGGACCCCGTCACGCTCGTGGGAAGGAGGCCTAAATGTGCAGCAATTACCTGATAGTCTTTGTTTCACTGGTAGTTTAGTAATCTCTACTTTATAGTCATTTTTGCACTGACTGACTAGTAATCCTACAAACAGATTTGCACCGCACCTTGCTGCGCTATCACCACCTGGCATTGGGTAAATTTTGGTGTCTTCCAACACGGAACGCTGGCCACCAGCTTGTGAGGGGGGCACCAGGCGGATTTAGGCTGGGGCGATTGTTTCCCCTTGGGTCTGCCTGAGCACATAATGTTCTTCCTCCATCCGTCAGAGTCTTATTGAATTAGATGAATCATCCTCCTCCTGGCTCTGTTTCCTCCCCTCTGATGTTCCGAGGCACCGCTGTCAACCCATTAACATCCCTGCAATGTAATTACTTAGTTCTGCTATGGGTTCTGGTATTTTATCTATGTACTGAGCTTGATTCTGGTGCTGTATTTATGTTATGAACTTAGCGTTGGTGCTGTATTTATGAGTATGGTTCTGCTACCGTATTTATTGCACAAGCAAAATGCAAGCAGATTGCCTATCAGTGCAATATATGTATTTTTTCTCATGACAGGGGAGTGGGAGGGGGGGGGGACACAAAGAAAAATTCAGCAAAGGGTGTCAACTAACCTAGGGCCAACACTGCATCATTATCCACTGTAAGAACACCTGAGGCATGGACAAATATTCCATTTTAAAAAGTGAATCACTTTACATGATAAAAGTTTAATACTTCAAACTTTAGAATCGGTATAATTAATGTCTTTGTGTCAAAAAGCAGTGTTTTTAGTGCCTAGGTTAGAGTACTAGTAATCGTTCCTGGCTTTAAAACTATGTGTTGCAGCTAGAGATGAGCGAACGTGCTCGTTTAGAGCAATTACTCGATCGAGCACCGTTTTTTTTGAGTAACTGCCTAATCGGGCGAAAAGATTTGGGGGGCGCCGGGGGTGAGCGGGGGGTTGCAGTGGGGGGGGGGGGGAGCGAGCTCCCCCCTGTTCCCCTCTGCTACTCCCCGCTCCACCCCCTCCCTCTCTGCAACCCCTGAATCTTTTTGCCCGAGTAGACAGTTACTCGAAAAAAGCGATGCTCGATCGAGTAATTGTCCTAAACGAGCACGCTCGCTCATCTCTAGTTGAGGCAGTTCCGGGATTTGTTCCTTTCTAGTAGTCGGGTTCAGGCCAGGTATTTGGTTCTCTTCATCTTCTGATCTAGTTGGAGTGGTGTTAAGTAGGACTTGCTCAGTCTTACCTGTGGGTAATTTGGGAGGCCTATTTAACCTGGCCTTGTGCTTATCTTATTGCTGTTTTATTCATTCTCCCTCTGACTGTAGGGGAAGTTAGAGTTTGGTGCTGGATCTCCTGTTTTCCATCATTCTTCACTAAGCTAAGTACTGAAGTTGCTATTGTTGATATATTATTCTCTGTGGTTTTATCCTTTCCCACATAGGGTCTGCTAGTGGCCTAGGTACGTGGTCAGGTTCACCCTTCTCAGGGCGGGTTATCTGCATATAGGCAGGTCCCTTTCCTTAGTAAAGGGTTTATAGGGATAGTATTTCCCTGTTTTCTTTATTGGTTACCACTGTTTTGTGTTCAGTTGCGGTCTGTCTGTTCGCAGCCTGCGAGTCTTTCAGGTTTTCAAATCCAGCACGTCTAGATTGGATGGGACACTATAAATACAATTAATGACCTATCCCTAGGACAGTTTATTGCCTGGAGTCCACCACGCTGGACCTTGGATAATCAGCAGATTGAACCCCCACTGTTAGTCCTGAAAATACACAGGGGTAGGAGCAGAAGCAGATGCTCCAGCCACTGTGTAGTAACTGCAGGCTGGAGTCTCACTAAAATCAATGGGTGCTGCACTTGCAATTACAAGCGCCAGCCACTACACATGGTTTGCAGCAGTGGCTTCCACTCTGCCCCCTGTGTATTTGTAGTGCAGTCAATGGGCGCCCAATCCGCTAATCAGCCAGAGTTCTGAGAGGCAGGCCCCAGGCAGTCAATTATTGATGGACTATCCTGAGGATAGCTCATCAATAGTATTTTCAATGGAATCCATTTTTCCTGTATCTAGAGATGAGCGAGTATACTCGCTAAGGCACATTACTCGAGCAAGTAATGTGTCTCTAAAGATTCGGTGGCCGGCGCGGGTGACAGGTGAGTTGCGGCAGGGAGCGGGGGGGGGGGGGGGGGGAGAGGGAGACAGAGAGATCTCCCCTCCGTTCCTCCCCGCTCTCCCCCGCCGCTTCCCGCCCGCCACCGGCCCCCGAATCTTTAGAGACGAGCGGGGAGATACTCGGCTAAGGCACTACTCGCTCAAGTAATGTGCCTTAGTGAGTATACTCGCTCATCTCTACCTGTATCTATTGAAAAGTCATATATATTTATATTGTACAGGATGTTGTTCTATATATCTATGACTCTTGTTAATTTATTTTGTATACTTATGTCACTACAAAAAAGATTATATGGTGCTATGAATAGTGGAGAAGAGTCAATACCACACATTTTCGAAGAAAGGGGCAAGCTTCCTTTGAAACGTTGTGGACGTGCATGTACACTCTTTCACCTCCTGATAACTCTCCACGCTAAGATCACCACTTGAGTATTTGCTCTGCATAACTCCCACTGTATGATGCAGGTTATTGTGTGGATAAAATGTTTATAAGGTGATTATCTCTAAAGTTTGTAATATTGAACTATTTTCATATAAAGAAGAGATTCATTCTTTGAAATGGAATATGGGTCTGTGCCTTAGTTCCTCTTAGGCCAGGCTCACATGAGTGGGTTGGTTTCTGTGTGCAGATATTCACAGTGGAAACCTGCGAATATTGGTGGAAACGCGTTTGTGTGCGGTTTTCTGAGCGAATGTACATGTATGGAGAGTGTATTTATTGTCCATGTGGAAGAAAGATCGCAAGCAGGGAATGACATCAGAAAGTAGCCCAACTCTCTGGAAACACCCTTGTATTGCTCAGGCGACATCCCCTTGTTCTTTAGTGGTGTCATGTTCTGAGAGCCTTCAGGATGGGATACTGCTCTCTAGGCCCGGCTGGTTTATACTACCTATTTTGGAAGTATTATAAACCATTTAAAGAAAAAAACACTTATTCTTGTGGAGGAAGAGCCCAGAAGAACAAGCGGAGGTTGCAGACAGCAGTCTAGATGGTGTGTTGCTCCACAGACTCTTTCCTGCATTGTCTGCCCAAGTACTTTCTTTATATCATTTGTATCTGGTCTACTAGCAATGTGCGTATGAATCCGAGCCCATATGCAATGTTAATTGCATATGCACTGCGGATTAAACGCATCAATAGAGATCAATGGAGTCCATACATGTGGAATACACTACACAGAAGTCAGCCAGGGATCGGAGTGACTTGTACTGCAGAGGTGGCAAGTGGGAGGAGTGACAGAGGTGAGTATAACTGTTTTCTTATTTGATTGTATACTAGCTGATTACCCCGTGGTGCCGTGTATTTTATTTTTAGACACGAAAAGAATTTAAATATGTGTGTGTATATATGTGTGTATTGATTTAATATATTAGTGTATGAGGAAGAAGAGGTCATCTGTGTAATATATTAGTATATGAGGAGAAGGTTTTCTGTGTAATATCTTACTGCATGAGGAGGAGGTCATCTGTGTAATATCTTACTGCATGAGCAGGAGGTCGTCTGTGTAATATCTTACTGCATGAGGAGGAGGTCATCTGTGTAATATCTTACTGCATGAGGAGGAGGTCATCTGTGTAATATATTAGTATATGAGGAGCAGGTCGTCTGTGTAATAGTATATGACAAGGAGGTCGTCTGTGTGATATATTAGTATATGAGAAGAAGGTCACCTGTGTAATATCTTACTGCATGAAGAGGAGGTTGTCTTTGTAATATATTAGTATATCAGGCGGAGGTCATCTGTGTAATAGTATATGAGGAAGAGGTCGTCTGTAATATATTAGTATATGAGAAGGAGGTTGTCTGTGTAATATATTAGTATATGAGGAGGAGGTCATCTGTGTAATATATTAGTGTATGAGGAGGAGGTCGTCTGTGTAATATCTTGGTATATGAGGAGGAGGTTGTCTGTGTAATATATTAGTATATGAGGAGGAGGTCATCTGTGTAATATATTAGTATATGAGGAGGAGGTCATCTGTGTAATATCTTACTGCATGACACGAAGTCGTCTCTGCAATATATTAGTATATGAGGAGGAGGTCATCTGTGTAATATATTACTGCATGAGGAGTAGGTTGTCTATGTAATATATTAGTATATGAGGAGGAGGTCATCTGTAATATATTAGTATACTAGCTTACCCGTTGCATGTTGCTGCAAAGACAGACATACATACATACATACATTCGCTTTTATATATCTAGATAACAACCAATCACAGCGCAGCTTTCAAGTTACCTCAGCGGTATAATATATAACAACCAATCACAGCGCAGCTTTCATGTTACCTCAGCAGTATAATATATAGCAACCAATCACAGTGCAGCTTTCATGTTACCTCAGCAGTATAATATATAGCAACCAATCACAGTACAGCTTTCATGTTACCTCAGCAGTATAAGAAATAGCAGCCAATCACAGCACAGCTTTCATTTTACCTCAGGATTCTCAATATCCAGCAATTGTCTTGCGAAACGTTTTGGCGGATGCATCATTTTGTAGTTGAACACGCTTGCTTGTAATGCCTTTTGCTTTCGTGCTTGAGATGGAAATCAAACGATCTTTGTCTGGCTGGGGCATAACTGTCGACGATGCTCGCACGCACCCCACCTATCGTAGAATAGTTGTACTATGCCAGTAATCTTCCCAGGAGTGTACTCAACAACTTCCTAAAGTTTCATGTCGATTGGATGAATGGTGTAGTAATGCATAAAGGACAGACAGACATTCATTCATATATATAGAGGACATCAGGAAGTGAGAGAATTAGATTCTGTACGTTAAATTTGGACGCTAATTCTTTTGCGTTTAGAATTGAATAATCGAGTTGGGACCCATTAACTTTTCCTATTTGTGACATAATTAATGCCCGTGCCAAATTACATTGGGAAGTTAGAGAATTAGATTCCATACTACGTAACATTTGGACGCTAATTGTTTAGCGCTTAGAATTAAATTATCGAGTTGGGACCCATTAACTTTTTCTATTTATGACATAATCAATGCTCGTGTCAAATTTCATGTTTCTATGACATCGGAAAGTGAGAAAATTAGATTCCGTACGTAAAATTTGGATGCTAATTGTTTGGCGCTTAGAATTGAATAATCAAGTTGGGACCCATTAGTTTTTTCTAGTTATGACATAATCAATGCTCGTGCCAAATTACATCGGGAAGTGAGAGAATTAGATTCCGTACGTAAAATTTAGACGCTAATTCTTTTGCGCTAGAAATGAATTATCAAGTTGGAACCCATTAGCTTTTCCTATTTTTGACATAATCAATGCTCGTGACAAACTTCAAGTTTCTATGACATTGGAAAGTGAGAGAATTAGATTCCGTACGTAAAATTTGGATGCTAATTCTTTTGCACTTAGAATTGAATAATCGAGTTGGGACCCTTTAGCTTTTCCTATTTATGACATAACCAATGCTCGTGCCAAATTTCATGTTTCTACCACATCGGGAAGTGAGAGAATTAGTAGCAATGATGGAAATCGAACGATCTACGTGGGGGGGTAACTGTCGATGACGCTCGCCCGCCCGCTATTTATCATAGGATAGATGTACTATGCCTATAATCTTCCCAGGAGTGTACTCAACAACTTCCCAAAGTTTCAAGGCGATCGGATGAATGGTGTAGTAGCGCATAAAGGACAAACAGACAGACACACAGACAGACACACACACAGACAGACACACAGACACGCATACATTCAATTTTATATATATAGATGAGGAGGAGGTCGTCTTTGTAATATCTTACTGCATGACACGAAGTCGTCTCTGTAATATTTTAGTATATGAGGAGGAGGTCGTCTGTGTATTATCTTACTGCATGACGAGGAGGTCGTCTGCATAATATATTAGTATATGAGGAGGAGGTTGTCTGTCTAATATCTTACTGCATGAGGAGGAGGTTGTCTGTGTAATATATTAGTATATGAGGAGGAGGTTGTCTGTGTAATATCATACTGCATGAGGAGGAGGTCATCTGTGTAATATATTAGTATATGAGGAGGATGTCGTCTGTGTAATAACTTACTGCATGAGGAGGAGGTCGTCTGTGTAATATATTATGAGGAGGAGGTCATCTGTGTAATATCTTACTGCATGACGGGGAGGTCGTCTGTATAATATATTGGTATATGCGTAGGAGGTCGTCTGTGTAATAACTTACTGCATTAGGAGGAGGTCGTCTGTGTAATATCTTGGTATATGAGGAGGAGGTCATCTGTGTAATGTATTGGTATAGGAGGAGAAGATCGTCTGTGTAATATATGGGTATATGAGGAGGAGGTCATCTGTGTTACGTATTGGTATATGAGGAGGAGGTTGTCTTTGTAATATTAGTATTTGAGGAGGAGGAAGTTGTCTTTGTGAGATATTATTATCTGAGGAGCAGGAGGTCTGTGTAATACTGGCATAATTAAAAATCAAGTGCAATCTGGCATTCCCTCCCACTAGGATATTGGGGCTGCCTTATCCCCACCAAATTTGTTTGGTTATATATGCATCAAGTTTGGTTGAAATTGCTCCAGGCGCTCATGAGTTATGGTGGCACATTCACACATACATACATACATACATATATACATACACACATCCTACAAACAAATTTCCCAGCCTCTCCCCCAGGGATAGTGGGGCTGTGTTATCCTTCCACCCCCGCCCCCCCATCAAATTTCTTCCCATGGGCTGAGTTATATATGTACCAGGTTTGGTTGAAATTGCTAGATACACATCAGCAATATACACATACATACATACAATATATAATATAATACCCGTTGCGCGTTGCTGCGAAGACAGACATACATACATACATTCGTTTTTATATATCTAGATAACAACCAATCACAGCGCAGCTTTCAAGTTACCTCAGCGGTATAACATATAACAACCAATCACAGTGCAGCTTTCATGGTACCTCAGCAGTATAATATATAACAACCAATCAGAGCACAGCTTTCATGTTACCTCAGCAGTATAAGAAATAGCAACCAATCACAGCACAGCTTTCATTTTACCTCAGGATTCTCAATATACAGCAATTGTCTTGCGAAACGTTTTGGCGGATGCATCATTTTGTAGTTGAACACGCATCCCGTTGCTCGTAATGCCTTTTGCTTTCGTGCTTGAGATGGAAATCAAACGATCTTTGTCTGGGGGGCATAACGACGATGCTCGCACGCGCGCCACCTATTGTAGGATAGATGTACTATGCCAGTAATCTTCCCAGGAGTGTACTCAACAGCTTCCCAAAGTTTCATGGTGATTGGATGAATGGTGTAGTAATGCATAAAGAACAGACAGACAAACACATTATATACACTACCGTTCAAAAGTTTGGGGTCACATTGAAATGTCCTTATTTTTGAAGGAAAAGCACTGTACTTTTCAATGAAGATAACTTTAAACTAGTCCTAACTTTAAACAAATGCACTCTATACATTGCTAATGTGGTAAATGACTATTCTAGCTGCAAATGCCTGTTTTTTTGTGCAAAATCTACAAAGGTGAATAGAGGCCCATTTCCAGCAACTATCACTCCAGTGTTCTAATGGTACAATGTGTTTGCTCATTGGCTCAGAAGACTAATTGATTATTAGAAAACCCTTGTGCAATCATGTTCACACATCTGAAAACAGTCTAGCTCGTTACAGAAGCTACAAAACTGACCTTCCTGTGAGCAGATTGAGTTTCTGGAGCATCACATTTGTGGGGTCAATTAAACGCTCAAAATGGCCAGAAAAAGAGAACTTTCATCTGAAACTTGACAGTCTATTCTTGTTCTTAGAAATGAAGGCTATTCCATGCGAGAAATTGCTAAGAAATTGAAGATTTCCTACAACGGTGTGTACTACTCCCTTCAGAGGACAGCACAAACAGGCTCTAACCAGAGTAGAAAAAGAAGTGGGAGGCCGCGTTGCACAACTAAGCAAGAAGATAAGCACATTAGAGTCTCTAGTTTGAGAAACAGACGCCTCACAGGTACCCAACTGGCATCTTCATTAAATAGTACCCGCAAAACACCAGTGTCAACATCTACAGTGAAGAGGCGGCTGCGGGATTTTGGGCTTCAGGGCAGAGTGGCAAAGAAAAAGCCATATCTGAGACTGGCCAATAAAAGAAAAAGATTAAGATGGGCAAAAGAACACAGACATTGGACAGAGGAAGACTGGAAAAAAGTGTTGTGGATGGATGAATCCAAGTTTGAGGTGTTTGGATCACAAAGAAGAACGTTTGTGAGACGCAGCACAAATGAAAAGATGCTGGAAGAATGCCTGACGCCATCTGTTAAGCATGGTGGAGGTAATGTGATGGTCTGGGGTTGCTTTGGTGCTGGTAAGGTGGGAGATTTGTACAGGGTAAAAGGGATTCTGAATAAGGAAGGCTATCACTCTATTTTGCAACGCCATGCCATACCCAGTAGACAGCGCTTGATTGGAACCAATTTCATCCTACAACAGGACAATGACCCTAAACACACCTCCAAATTGTGCAAGAACTATTTACAGCAGAAGCAGGCAGCTGGTATTCTATCGGTAATGGAGTGGCCAGCGCAGTCACCAGATCTGAACCCCATTGAGCTGTTGTGGGAGCAGCTTGACCGTATGGTACGCCAGAAGTGCCCATCCAACCAATCCAACTTGTGGGAGATGCTTCTAGAAGCGTGGGGTGCAATTTCACAAGCTTACCTCAACAAATTAACAGCTAGAATGTCAAAGGTGTGCAATGCTGTAATTGCTGCAAAAGGAGGATTCTTTGACGAAAGCAAAGTTTGATGTAAAAACAATGTTATTTCAAATACAAATCATTATTTCTAACCTTGTCAATGTCTTGACTCTATTTTCTATTCATCTCACAACGCATGGTGGTGAATAAGTGTGACTTTTCATGGAAAACACAAAATTGTTTGGGTGACCCCAAACTTTTGAACGGTAGTGTATATAGATGACATCAGGAAGTGAGATAATTACAGAGATGGAAATCAAACGATCTTTGTCTGGGGGGCATAACTGTCGACGATGCTCGCAGGATAGGTGTACTATGCCAGTAATCTTCCCAGGAGTGTACTCAACAACTTCCCAAAGTTTCATGGCGATTAGATGAAGGGTGTAGTAGCACAAAAAGGACAGACAGACAGACATACATTCCTTTTTATATATATAGATGACATCAGGAAGTGAGAGAATTAGATTCCGTACGTAAAATTTGGACGCTAATTATTTTGCGCTTAGAATTGAATAATCAAGTTGGGACCCATTAACTTTTTCTATTTTTGACATAATCAATGCTTGTGCCAAATTTCAAGTTTCTATGACATTGGGAAGCGAGAAAATTAGATTCCGTACGTAAAATTTGGATGCTAATTCTTTGGCGCTTAGAATTGAATAATCGAGTTGGGACCCATTAACTTTTCCTATTTATGACATATTCAATGCTCATGCCGAATTTAAAGTTTCTATTACATTGGGAAGTGAGAGAATTAGATTCCGTACGTAAAATTTGGACGCTAATTCTTTGGCGCTTAGAATTGAATAATTGAGTTGGGACCCATTACCTTTTTATATTTTTGACATAATCAATGCGCGTGCCAAATTTCATGTTTCTACAACATCGGGAAGTGAGAGAATTAGTGGCAATGATGGAAATCGAAGATCTCGTGGGGGGGTAACTGTCGACGACGCTCGCACGCGCGTCATTTATCATAGCATAAATGTACTATGCCTATAATCTTCCCAGGAGTGTACTCAACAACTTCCCAAAGTTTCATAGGCGATCGGATGAATGGTGTAGTAGCGCATAAAGGACAAACAGACAGACACACAGACAGACAGACAGACATACATTCAATTATATATATATACTAGCGTACCCGTCGCGCGTTGCTGCGAAGACAGACATACATACATACATACTTCATTTTTATATATCTAGATGACGGCAGCAGCGACCACTGAGGTTTTGTAGGCCGCTGCTTCCCCCTTGCAGGCTGAATAAAATAGCCGTTGTGTGAGAATCGCTGGGGGGGGGGGGAGACATTCTTACTGCTGGGAGAATTGCTGGGGGGGGGGGAGGGGGAGACATTCTTACTGCTGGGAGAATTGCTGGGGGGGATGGGAGACATTCTGACTGCTGGGAGAATCGCTGGGGGGGGGATGGGAGACATTCTGACTGCTGGGAGAATCGCTGGGGGGGGGATGGGAGACATTCTGACTGCTGGGAGAATCGCTGGGGGGGATCGGAGACATTCTGACTGCTGGGAGAATCGCTGGGGGGGGGGATGGGAGACATTCTGACTGCTGGGAGAATCGCTGGGGGGGGGGTGGGAGACATTCTGACTGCTGGGAGAATCGCTGGCGGGGGAGCGGAGGCATGACTGCTGGGAGAATCGTTGGGGGGAGGGGGGGCATGGTGACTGCCAAGAAAATCTCTGTGGGGGAAGGGGGGCATGATGACTGCCAGGAGAACCGCTGGGGGGGAGCCATTATGACTGCTGGGGGAACCGCTTGGGGGGAGGGGGGCATTATTATTGCTGGCGGACAGCTGGGGGTGGCATTGTGACTGCTGGTGGACCACTGGGGGGGGTATTATGACTGCTGGGGGAACCCTTGGGGGGGGGGGAGCGGGCATTATTACTGCTGGGGGACCGCTGGGGTATGTCACTCTTATTACTAATGGGGGGAGTGTCACTACAGCTGGGGGTGGCATTGTGACTGCTGGTGGACCACTGGGGGGGGGTATTAGCGGGCATTATTACTGCTGGGGGACCGCTGGGGTATGTCACTCTTATTACTAATGGGGGGAGTGTCACTACAGCTGGGGGTGGCATTGTGACTGCTGGTGGACCACTGGGGGGGGGTATTATGACTGCTGGGGGAACCGCTGGGAGGGGGGAGCGGGCATTATTACCGCTGGGGGACCGCTGGGGTATGTCACTCTTATTACTAATGGGGGGAGTGTCACTATTATTACTGCTGTGGGATGTCACTATTATCGCTGGGGTGAAGGTGTCACTATTACCGCTGGGGTATGTGTACATGTGGCAGAAATGGGCAGGGCTCTTTCAGAATAGACCGGGTGCAGATTTTGACTGCTTTTTAGATGCGGAAATGCTGCAGAATTTTCCACAGAAATCTCCGCTGAGGACATTCTGCAGTATTTCCGCGTCCAAAAAGCAGTCAGAATCTGCACCCGGTCTATTCTGAAACAGCCTTGTCCTTTTTAGAACGACGGGGGTAAAATCATACGTTGTGATAAGCCCCGCCCCCTGACGTGTTGGCACTTTGCGATACATAAGTGGGTTTTGGGTTGTAGTTTGGGCACTCGGTCCCTAAAAGGTTCGCCATCACTGGCCTAGTACATGTTTGCCCACTTCCAACTCCAATGGAGACTGACTGTAAATGGCTGGCGTGCTCTAGTATTTATGGTTTCAAGCTGTACGTGTCATTGCATACAGTCTATCTATCTATCTATCTATCTATCTATCTATCTATCAGGGTTATCTATCTATCTATCTATCTATCTATCTATCTATCTATCTATCTATCTATCTATCTATCTATGACATCAGGAAATGAGAGAATTAGATTTTGTAGGCCGCTGCTTCCCCCTTGCGGGCTGAATAAAATAGCCGTTGGGTGGAACATACAATTTATCCGGCTGCTGTGGCTTCTTAGGAAGATATCCTAGTACTTGTTTACCCACTTCCAACTCCAATGGTAATTGGCTGGCGTGCTCTAGTGGTTCCAAGCTGTACGTGTCATAATACAGCCTTAATGACATCACAATGCAGCTTTATAGAACATGTTGGGGCATGTTCAAGGGCGTCCGATGTTGATGACATCAGTGATGACATCACAATAGCAGGTGGCTTACTTATTCGATCTACGTGGGGGGGGGCGTAACTTTCGACGACGCTCGCGCGCCATTTATCGTAGGATATTTGTACTATGCCTATAATCTTCCCAGGAGTGTACTTAACAACTTCCCAAAGTTTCATGGCGATCGGATGAATGGTGTAGTAGCGCATAAAGGACAAACAGACACGCACGCAGACACGCACGCACGCAGACAGACATACATTCAATTTTATATATATAGACTAGCGTACCCGTCGCGCGTTGCTGCGAAGACAGACAGACATACATACATTCGTTTTTATATATCTAGATGACGGCAGCAGCGACCACTGAGGTTTTGTAGGCCGCTGCTTCCCCCTTGCAGGCTGAATAAAATAGCCGTTGTGTGGAACATCCAATTTATCCGGCTGCTGTGGCTTCTTGGGAAGATAGCCTAGTACATGTTTGCCCACTTCCAACTCCAATGGAGACTGACTGTAAATGGCTGGCGTGCTCTAGTATTTATGGTTCCAAGCTGTACGTGTCATTGCATACAGTCTGTCTATCTATCTATCTATCTATCTATCTATCTATGACATCAGGAAATGAGAGAATTAGATTCCGTACGTAAAATTTGAACGCTAATTCTTTGGCGCTTTGAATTGAATAATCGAGTTGGGACCCATTAACTTTTCCTATTTATGACATAATCAATGCTCGAGCCAAATTTCAAGTTTCTATGACATTGGGAAATGAGAGAATTAAATTCCGTACATAAAATTTGGACGCTAATTCTTTTGCGCTTAGAATTGAATAATCGAATTGGGATGAGACATAAGGCCTTGCCCATAAGCATTCCCCAACCTCCAAGAACTGAACCTACCTACCTGAATGAGATTTTGTAGGCCGCTGCTTCCCCCTTGCGGGCTGAATAAAATAGCCGTTGGGTGGAACATACAATTTATCCGGCTGCTGTGGCTTCTTAGGAAGATATCCTAGTACTTGTTTACCCACTTCCAACTCCAATGGTAATTGGCTGGCGTGCTCTAGTGGTTCCAAGCTGTACGTGTCATAATAGAGCCTTAATGACATCACAATGCAGCTTATGAGAACATGTTGGGGCATGTTCGCGCGTTGCTGCGAAGACAGACATACATACATACTACGTTTTTATATATCTAGATGACGGCAGCAGCGACCACTGAGGTTTACCGCTGGGGTATGTCACTCTTATTACTAATGGGGGGAGTGTCACTATTATTACTGCTGTGGGATGTCACTATTATCGCTGGGGTGAAGGTGTCACTATTACCGCTGGGGTATGTGTACATGTGGCAGAAATGGGCAGGGCTCTTTCAGAATAGACCGGGTGCAGATTTTGACTGCTTTTTAGATGCGGAAATGCTGCAGAATTTTCCACAGAAATCTCCGCTGAGGACATTCTGCAGTATTTCCGCGTCCAAAAAGCAGTCAGAATCTGCACCCGGTCTATTCTGAAACAGCCTTGTCCTTTTTAGAACGACGGGGGTAAAATCATACGTTGTGATAAGCCCCGCCCCCTGACGTGTTGGCACTTTGCGATACATAAGTGGGTTTTGGGTTGTAGTTTGGGCACTCGGTCCCTAAAAGGTTCGCCATCACTGGCCTAGTACATGTTTGCCCACTTCCAACTCCAATGGAGACTGACTGTAAATGGCTGGCGTGCTCTAGTATTTATGGTTTCAAGCTGTACGTGTCATTGCATACAGTCTATCTATCTATCTATCTATCTATCTATCTATCAGGGTTATCTATCTATCTATCTATCTATCTATCTATCTATCTATCTATCTATCTATCTATCTATCTATCTATCTATGACATCAGGAAATGAGAGAATTAGATTTTGTAGGCCGCTGCTTCCCCCTTGCGGGCTGAATAAAATAGCCGTTGGGTGGAACATACAATTTATCCGGCTGCTGTGGCTTCTTAGGAAGATATCCTAGTACTTGTTTACCCACTTCCAACTCCAATGGTAATTGGCTGGCGTGCTCTAGTGGTTCCAAGCTGTACGTGTCATAATAGAGCCTTAATGACATCACAATGCAGCTTTATAGAACATGTTGGGGCATGTTCAAGGGCGTCCGATGTTGATGACATCAGTGATGACATCACAATAGCAGGTGGCTTACTTACTCGATCTACGTGGGGGGGGGGCGTAACTTTCGACGACGCTCGCGCGCCATTTATCGTAGGATATTTGTACTATGCCTATAATCTTCCCAGGAGTGTACTTAACAACTTCCCAAAGTTTCATGGCGATCGGATGAATGGTGTAGTAGCGCATAAAGGACAAACACGCACGCACGCAGACAGACATACATTCAATTTTATATATATAGATAGATAGATAGATAGATAGATAGATAGATAGATAGATAGATAAATAGTTATAGCTGCTAAATAGGACCATGAGGGGCATTCTTTATTACTTAAGGGGGTATGAGGAGCATTATTTAAGGTGGACATAAGGGGCATTATTCATTATGAGGGATATTATTTATAACTTCAGGGGGTCATGATGGTCATTACTACTAAATAAAACCATGAGGAGCCTTATTTATTTCGTATCGTGGGCATAAGGGGCATTATTTATTACTTAAGGGGCTATGAGGGGCATTATTATTTATTGGGACCATAAGTTTCATTATTTATTGCTTAAGCAGACCATAAGGGCATTGTTACTAAATGATGCCATGAAGGGCATGATTTATCCCTTGACAGGGCCATAAGGGGCATTATTTATTACTTAAGGGGTCCATGAGGGACATCTTAAAGGCTTAAGAAAAGCCAGTTTATGCTGTCAATTCACGTCATAGAGGCTTAATAGGTTAAAATTAGATGGAACCTTATTGTATACCTGTAGTTCTAAACTGTTCTGTGCTTTGTTGCAAATTTGCTATGGTGAGTTACGCACGCTGCATAGGTTTCATTCCTGATATCGCTAATGTGGCTGAAGGTAGCAGTTTTTGACCCCTGCCTGTTTGTACTCACTCCACTTGCAGTAGGTTTGGGTCCACCTATAACATGAGACCACTTTGTGATTTTTTTCCTGGGCTACTTTGGCTTCCCAATCCACCCCTGATTACAATGTATGGTAACCACTCAAAATGTCTCTATCACAATATCTCAAGTTCATGTATACAAACTAAGGAAATTTACCAATAATGTCCCTACTGCTGTGCACACCTATTGGTTTTACTGAGGCCGGCTTATCTTACACCAAATCATGTGGGAATACTTACGTTAAGTAACCCATGCAAGCCCAGGATCAGGAGCATTATTCTTCAACTGTTTCCATAAATGCTTTCACTGTTCAGATGTCCCACTGGGTTGGAGATGGAATTCTGATTCTCTCTTTTTTTGACTCCAGGCAAAAGCCAGCCCCTGGTCATTGTCTTCTCTCAGAAGCTTCTCCTTTCTCTTGACAGCCTTTCTTTGCAGTCTATTGTAACACCACTCCATAGAAGCACGCCAGCAAATGTTGCTGCACATGGTAATTTTGGTGCAATATTTAGCGCAATTCACAGTCTATTGTTATAGTAACAATTTAATTCTTTAGGGCAGCCTTTATGTAGACACTGTAGATAAAGTGTAGTCTTATACCCCATTTAGACACAACAATTATCGCTCAAAATTCGCTTAAAAGCCGTCTTTTGAGCGATAACCATTGTGTCTACTTGCACAGCCATCGTGTACTGTTCGTGCACTTTTCGCTCATCGCTAACTTTCAGCTAGCTGAAAGTTAACGATGAGCCTTATCAGTGTCACATGCTGAGTTCTCAGTAGAATACCACTGATACTATTGTTTCCCGCTCGGAGAACACAGCAAAAGTATGCAACAGACAGCACTCCAGCTGTCTTCTGCATACCCCGCTCGGAGCGCTCAGCTGTATACCGGCTGAGATCTCCGTGAACACAGCAGGAGTATGCAGAAGACAGCGCTCCAGCTGTTTTCTGTATACCCCGCTCTGAGCACTCAGCGGGTCACCAGCAGTTCTTAAATACACACGATTATCGCTCAAAAGATTGCCTTTGAGCGAATTTCGAGTGATAATCGTTGTGTCTAAATGGGCCTTTAGATATAAGCTCTACCCTAATGAAGCTGAGCTAAAAAGTAGCCAAGCAACAAGATCTGGAGAAAATAAAAGGCAAGCAATCATGACTTACTTACAAATGAGGTTTAAGCTCAGCACTGGACATCCACTTAAATTCACTTTACTTCAGACGGCATTTAAGATGTAAGAAATAAATATTCCTGGGCACAATCAGCGGGGAGTCATCATGCCGAGTGAACATTTGCTAATTTATGATTTATTTACTTAGTATGGTCTAGAATATGTCAAGCTGTAAGTATAGCTTTGGGCAGAGTACATCGGCTCTTTAAGTTTGACTGCATGGTTATTTTACTTAAATGACCAGACCCTACTGCGATGGCACATTCTGTATTGAAATCAATTTTTGCCATCAAATGTACGGCTGCAAATATTTGCTTCTTTTCCTATATTTATAAGGCACAGATTTTCTCCACAGCATGGAAGCCGCACAGGTCAAAATCATGCCGAGCGCTCTTTTTATAGATCTCAATAAGAGCACAGGTGCTTCAATTAGCAAGCTGTCTGTCAAGTGACAGTGGGGAGTTCCCACCGTCTCCCTGTCCAATGCTTTCCATAAACCACACAAGAAGCAATGTCAGCAATGCATGGCCATGTTTGATCAGTGCTTGGTGGTCTCCTTGGGGTTCTCTCATCTAAAGTCTTAAGAGGTCACAAGATTATACAGTGACAATTTAACATTCATGTGTACTCTAACATGACAACTTGGGTTGGGTGACACAAACATGTCTATTTTGTCCTATGGCTAACACCTTTTCAGTCTTCTGATGTATTGCATTAGATTATATTATGGTAACATAACGGGTAAGGCTGAAAAAAAGATATCTATCCAGTTCAACCTATTACCCCAAACGTTGATCCAGGAAAGTGAAAAAAACCCTCATTTTAAGGGGAAAAAAAATTCTTCCCGACCCCAATCTGGCAATCGTAATAATCCCCGGATCACCGACCCTTCTGAAGTAATGAGTGACTATAACATGTAATATTGTAACACTCAAGAAAGATGTCCAGGTCCTTTTAGTACGTTCGCCATCACCACGTCCTTAATCAGAGAGCTGTACATTCTCACTGCTCTTACAGTAAAGAACCCCCTTCTGTGTTGGTGTAGAAACCTTCTTTCTTCTATTTGTAGAAGATGCCCTCTTGTTACAGTCTAATTATAATATATTATATATTATGTAATTTTAATTTTGTTTGGTTCCCTATGAAAATTGACACAGAGGAGCATTACATAGCAGCAAATTTATAAAAATTGTTTAAAAGCAAAACTTTGTTGTCGATAGCAAGCCAACCACAGGGCAGCTATCATTTTTCAAGGTAACTATGAGGAATTAAATTACGCTAGTTGCTATGGGCAACAAAGATAATTTTTGTTTTAGACTAGAGATGAGCGAACGTACTCGTCCGAGCTTGATATTCGTGCGAATATTAGGGTGTTCGGGATGCTCGTTACTCTTAACGAGCACCACGCGGTGTTCCGGTTACTTTCAGTTTCCTCTCTGAGACGTTAGCGCGCTTTTCTGGCCAATTGAAAGACAGGGAAGGCATTGCAACTTCCCCCTGTGACGTTCAAGCCCTATACCACCCCCCTGCTGTGAGTGGCTGGGGCGATCAGATGTCACCCGAGTATAAAAGTCGGCCCCTCCCACGGCTCGCCTCAGATGTCTTTTGAGTTAGCTGAGGGAAAGTGCTGTTGGTGCCGGAGCTGCTATAGGGAGAGTGTTAGGAGTGAGTGTAGGCTTCAAGAACCCCAACGGTCCTTCTCAGGGCCACATCTATCCGTGTGCAGTACTGTGGAGGGTGCTGTTAGCAGTGTTGCACAATTTTTTTTTTTTTCAAAATCGGCAGTCTGCAGAGCATTGCGCCTTGCATTAATAGTACAGGGACAGAAGTGGTGGTTAGGCAGGGAGAGTGTTAGGAGTGAGTGTAGGCTTCAAGAACCCCAACGGTCCTTCTTAGGGCCACATCTATCCATGTGCAGTACTGTGCAGGCTGCTGTTAGCAGTGTTGCATTTTTTTTTCTTTTCAAAATCGGCTATCTGCAGAGCATTGCGCCTTGCAGTAATACTACAGGGAGAGAATTGTGTAGGCAGGGCCAGAAGACATATATTATTGATTGAATATAGTCAGTGGGCCCTCCGTTTCCCAAAAAGGGAAACATTCTATTTGTCCTGCAGGCTTGCGCCAATTTATTTGCTGCCTGTGAAAAGTCTCCGCTGTGCTGCACTTCATATAACTGCATTTCTGTGCAACACATATCTTATCTGATTGAATATAGTCAGTGGGCCCTCCGTTTCCCAAAAAGGGAAACATTCTATTTGTCCTGCAGTCTTGCGCCAATTTATTTGCTGCCTGGGAAAAGTAACCGCTGTGCTGCACTTCATGTAACTGCATTTCTGTGCAACACATATCTTATCTGATTGAATATAGTCAGTGGGCCCTCCGTTTCCCAAAAAGGGAAACATTCTATTTGTCCTGCAGGCTTGCGCCAATTTATTTCCTGCCTGGGAAATCACTGGTAATACAGCATGCTGAGGGGTAGGGGTAAGCCTAGAGGACGTGGACGTGGACGTGGCCGAGGACTCGTAGGCCCAAGTGAGGGTGTGGGCACAGGGCGAGCTCCTGATCAAGGTGTATCGCAGCTGACTGCTGCGCGATTAGGAGAGAGGCACGTTTCTGGCGTCCCCACATTCATCGCCCAATTAATGGGTCCACGCGGGAGACCTTTATTAGAAAATGAGCAGTGTGAGCAGGTCCTGTCGTGGATGGCAGAAAGTGCTTTGAGCAAGCTATCATCCACCCACAGTTCTGCGCCGTCCAGTGCTGCAAATCCAAATCCTCTGGCTGCTACTCCTCCTTCCTCCCAGCCTCCTCACTCCACTACAATGACACATACTCAGGAGCGGGCAGACTCCCAGGAACTGTTCTCGGGCCCCTGCTCAGATTGGGCAGCAGTGGTTCCTCTCCCACCAGAGGAGTTTATCGTCACTGATGCCCAACCATTGGAAAGTTCCCGGGGTCCGGGGGATGAGGCTGGGAACTTCCGGCAACTGTCTCAAGACCTTTCAGTAGGTGAGGAGGATGATGAGACACAGTTGTCTTGCAGTGAGGTAGTAGTAAGGGCAGTAAGTCCGAGGGAGGAGCGCACAGAGGATTCGGAGGAAGAGCAGCAGGACAATGAGGTGACTGACCCCACCTGGTGTGCAACGCCTACACAGGACAGGTCTTCAGAGGGGGAGGCACGGGCAGCAGCATGGCAGGTTGCAAGAGGCAGTGCGGTGTCCAGGGGTAGAGGCAGGGCCAGACCAAATAATCCACCAACTGTTTCCCAAAGCACACCCTCGCGCCATGCCACCCTGCAGAGGCCGAGGTGCTCTAAGGTCTGGCAGTTTTTCACAGAGACGCCTGACGACCGACGAACAGTGGTGTGCAACCTTTGTCGCGCCAAGATCAGCCGGGGAGCCACCACCAACAGCCTCACCACCACCAGCATGTGCAGACATATGATGGCCAAGCACCCCACAAGGTGGGACGAAGGCCGTTCACCGCCTCCGGTTTGCACCGCTGCCTCTCCCCCTGTGCCCCAACCTGCCACTGAGATCCAACCCCACTCTCAGGACACAGGCACTACCATCTCCTGGCCTGCACCCACACCCTCACCTCCGCTGTCCTCGGCCCCATCCACCAATGTCTCGCACCGCACCGTCCAGCCGTCGCTAGCGCAAGTGTTTGAGCGCAAGCGCAAGTACGCCACCACGCACCCGCACGCTCAAGCGTTAACCGTCCACATAGCCAAATTTATCAGCCTTGAGATGCTGCCGTATAGGGTTGTGGAAGCGGAGTCCTTCAAAAGTATCATGGAGGCGGCGGCCCCGCGCTACTCAGTTCCCAGTCGCCACTACTTTTCCCGATGTGCCGTCCCAGCCCTGCACGACCACGTCTCCCGCAACATTGTACGCGCCCTCACCAACGCGGTTACTGCCAAGGTCCACTTAACAACGGACACGTGGACAAGCACAGGCGGCCAGGGCCACTACATCTCCCTGACGGCACATTGGGTGAATTTAGTGGAGGCTGGGACAGAGTCAGAGCCTGGGAACGCTCACGTCCTACCCACCCCCAGAATTGCGGGCCCCAGCTCGGTGCTGGTATCTGCAGCGGTGTATGCTTCCTCCACTAAAGCACCCTCCTCCTCCTCCGCAACCTCTGTCTCGCAATCAAGATGTGTCAGCAGCAGCAGCACGTCGCCAGCAGTCGGTGTCGCGCGGCGTGGCAGCACAGCGGTGGGCAAGCGTCAGCAGGCCGTGCTGAAACTACTCAGCTTAGGAGATAAGAGGTACACGGCCCACGAACTGCTGCAGGGTCTGACAGAGCAGACCGACCGCTGGCTTGCGCCGCTGAGCCTCCAACCGGGCATGGTCGTGTGTGACAACGGCCGTAACCTGGTGGCGGCTCTGCAGCTCGGCAGCCTCACGCACGTGCCATGCCTGGCCCACGTCTTTAATTTGGTGGTTCAGCGCTTTCTGAAAAGCTACCCATGCTTGTCAGACCTGCTCGTAAAGGTGCGCCGGCTCTGCGCACATTTCCGCAAGTCCCACACGGACGCTGCCACCCTGCGGACACTGCAACATCGGTTTAATCTGCCAGTGCACCGACTGCTGTGCGACGTGCCCACACGGTGGAACTCTGCGCTCCACATGTTGGCCAGGCTCTATGAGCAGCGTAGAGCTATAGTGGAATACCAACTCCAACATGGGCGGCGCAGTGGGAGTCAGCCTCCTCAATTCTTTTCAGAAGAGTGGGCCTGGTTGGCAGACATCTGCCAGGTCCTTCGAAACTTTGAGCAGTCTACCCAGATGGTGAGCGGCGATGCTGCAATCATTAGCGTCACCATTCCTCTGCTATGCATCTTGAGAAGTTCCCTGCAAACCATAAAGGCAGCCGCTTTGCGCTCGGAAACAGAGCCGGGTGAAGACAGTATGTCGCTGGATAGTCAGAGCACCCTCCTGTCTATATCTCAGCGCGTTCAGGAGGAGGAGGAGGAGCATGAGGAGGAGGGGGAAGAGACAGCTTGGCCCACTGCTGACGGTACCCATGCTGCTTGCCTGTCATCATTTCAGCGTGTATGGCCTGAGGAGGAGGAGGAGGAGGAGGAGGATCCTGAAAGTGATCTTCCTAGTGCGGACAGCCATGTGTTGCGTACAGGTACCCTGGCACACATGGCTGACTTCATGTTAGGATGCCTTTCTCGTGACCCTCGCGTTACACGCATTCTGGCCACTACGGATTACTGGGTGTACACACTGCTCGACCCACGCTATAAGGAGAACCTTCCCACTCTCATTCCCGAAGAGGAAAGGGGTTCGAGAGTGTTGCTATACCACAGGACCCTGGCAGACAAGCTGATGGTAAAATTCCCATACGACAGCGCTAGTGGCAGAAGGCGCAGTTCCGAGGGCCAGGTAGCAGGGGAGGTGCGGAGATCGAGCAGCATGTACAGCCCAGGCAGTGCAACAGTCTTTAAGGGCCTGGACAGCTTTATGGCTCCCCAGCAAGACTGTGTCACCGCTCCCCAGTCAAGGCTGAGTCGGCGGGAGCACTGTAAAAGGATGGCGAAGGAGTATGTAGCCGATCGCACAACCGTCCTCCGTGACGCCTCTGCCACCTACAACTACTGGGTGTCGAAGCTGGACACGTGGCCTGAACTAGCGCTGTATGCCCTGGAGGTGCTTGCTTGTCCTGCGGCTAGCGTCTTGTCGGAGAGGGTGTTTAGTGCGGCTGGGGGAATCATCACAGATAAGCGTACCCGCCTGTCAACCGACAGTGCCGACAGGCTAACACTCATCAAGATGAACAAAGCCTGGATTTCCCCAGACTTCTCTTCTCCACCAGCGGACAGCAGCGATACCTAAGCAATACGTAGGCTGCACCCACGGATGGAAGCATCGTTCTCTCTCACCATCCAAAACGGGGACATTTCTGCTTCATCAATCTGTGTATAATATTCCTCCTCCTCCTCCTGCTCCTCCTCCTGAAACCTCACGTAATCACGCTGAACGGGCAATTTTTCTTAGGGCCACAAGGCTCAGTCATATAATTTTTCAAAAATTTTTTTATACGTTTCAATGCTCTTAAAAGCGTTGGAACTTTAACTTGAAACAATTTTTCGTTAAACTGGGCTGCCTCCAGGCCTAGTTACCACTTAAGCCACATTAACCAAAGCGATTAATGGGTTTCACCTGCCATCTTGGTTGGGCATGGCCAATTTTTACTGAGGTACATTAGTACTGTTGGTACACCAATTTTTTTAGGCCCTCACCTACAGTGTAATCATAGCAATTTCTATGTTCTTCGCCTGCACTCATGGTACAGAAAGGTGTGTGGGGTTGGCCTACACTTTAGCTACATAAATGTAACTTGGGCCTTGGCTATACTGCAGCTACTGAAATGGAACTAAGACTGCGCTCCCACTATACTGCTGCTTCGGAATTGTTCCTGGGGCCTGTGTAGGCTGCTACTATTACTTAAATGGAACTTAGACTATGCTCCTCCTATACTGCTGCTTCGGAATTGTTACTGGTGCCTGTCTTGAGTGCTACTATTACTGAAATGGAACGAAGACTGCGCTCCCACTATACTGCTGCTTCGGAATTGTTACTGGGGCCTGTCTTGAGTGCTACTATTACTGAAATGGAGCGAAGACTGCGCTCCCACTATACTGCTGCTTCGAAATTGTTACTGGGGCCTGTCTTGAGTGCTACTATTACTGAAATGGAACTAATACTGTGCTCCCCCTATAATGCTGCTAGTGATATGTTAGTGGGGCCTGTCCTAATGCTACGGCTGAAATGTTACGAATTATGGGCTCTGCCTATACCGCTGCTAATGGTATGTCTCTGGGGTGTGGAAACAGAGGCTTCACAAAGACATGATGGCGGCGAGGCCATTTCCCACCAACGCGGTTACTGTTAAGGTGCATATAACCACGGACACATGGAGAGGACACGTAGTGCCTCAAAAACATCCCCCTCCTCCTCCAACAATGAAAACATTCTTGGCAAATGCCTTTGCATTGGTTCGTCTGGTGGCAGTCCAAGAATTTCACCTTTACCGACACAACAAGAGAGCCCCCCCACCATCCCCTCGCCACGGCCCACTTAATCCTGGCCACATTCCGAAAACCAACAAAATACAACCGCGCTACTAGGTCCGCAGTCACCACCACATTACCACCAACGCGGTTACTGTTAAGGTGCATATAACCACGGACACGTGGAGAGGACACGTAGTGCCTCAAAAACATCCCCCGCCACGGCCAACTTAATCCTGGCCACATTCCGAAAACCAACAAAATACAACCGCGCTACTAGGTCCGCAGTCACCACCACATTACCACCAACGCGGTTACTATTAAGGTACATATTACCAGTCTGACTGGGGCATGCAGACACCTTGACAGAATGAATAGTGTGTGGCACATAGGTTCCCCATTGCTATGCCCACGTGTGCAGCTCCTGATGTCGGTGGCACAGGATTATATTTCTCATTGCTTCTGTACAGCATTGTGGGCTATTGCCCCACCACTTTTAAAGAGGGTCGCTGCCTAACCGTGCCAACCCTCTGCAGTGTGTGCCTGCAGTTCCTCGTCATGGCAGACGCACTTATAAATAGACATGAGGGTGGTGTGGCATGAGGGCAGCTGAAGGCTGCGCAGGGACAGTTTGGTGTGCGCTGTGGACACT
Organism: Eleutherodactylus coqui; assembly: GCF_035609145.1. Taxonomy (NCBI): domain Eukaryota; kingdom Metazoa; phylum Chordata; class Amphibia; order Anura; family Eleutherodactylidae; genus Eleutherodactylus; species Eleutherodactylus coqui. The sequence goes on from NC_089845.1 coordinate 120,859,756, forward strand.
GCGTCGTGCAGGGGGGAGGGGGGTTGGGCAGCATGTAACCCAGGAGAGGTGGCAGCAGAGTGTCATGCAGGCAGTGATTGTGCTTTGTTGGAGGTAGTGTGGTGCTTAGCTAAGGTATGCCATGCTAATGAGGGCTTTTCAGAAGTAAAAGTTGTTGGGAGGGGGGGGGGGGGCCCACTCTTGCCGGTATTGTGGCTTAATAGTGGGACCTGTGAACTTGAGATGCAGCCCAACATGTAGCCCCTCGCCTGCCCTATCCGTTGCTGTGTCGTTCCCATCACTTTCTTGAATTGCCCAGATTTTCACACATGGAAACCTTAGCGAGCATCGGCGAAATACAAAAATGCTCGGGTCGCCCATTGACTTCAATGGGGTTCGTTACTCGAAACGAACCCTCGAGCATTGCGAAAATTTCGTCCCGAGTAACGAGCACCCGAGCATTTTGGTGCTCGCTCATCTCTATTTTAGACCATTTCATGGATCGCCCCTGTTCATTGACCCATCACATCTCTTAATGAAGTGGACTGTATCCGTGGCATTGAGCCACAACCACCAGATAGGCATTTGGCTCAATATGCCACTAACATGTGTTTATTATTTGCGAATACTGGAGACCAGGTTCCTTTAAGCGATGTAAAAGGGCATTTCAGGATAAGGCCTCCGGCACACTCGCGTGTTCTTTATCTGTCTGTAGTCTGTTAAAAAGCAGACTACATACAAGTAGCACAGACCCATATTATTCTATGGTGCAACATACACTACTGAGTTCTTTTCCACACAAGTACAGACTGCATGAACAAACTCATCGAATACACTATTCTGATCCTTTTTTGTCGGATGAGACTCCCCACACAGAGCTGCACACATATGAAAAAACTTCAATTTTTTACTAATGTAACACCAACTTTTTTTACGCAAGTGTACAACTTAGTCTGGTGTAGGAAGTGACTGGCAAAATCCTGTAGTATCCAAAATGTTCCATATACAGATCAGCGCTCTGGAACTTGGTAGCAAAAAATTAAAAATCTTAGGACTGCATTTCTGTGCCACACGAGACAATAAGTCATAGACAATTGATTCACTTTACTGACTGCCAAGCTACAAACACCATAAGCATGCTATATTGGCATATAAGGGGGTACCCTACAAAAAAGGAATTCATTTATTAAAAATAATCCATTTGAACATTTTGAAACTTCACTCTCCCTCAAAAAGTTGCCCAAAAGTTTTCCACTGTTCAAAGCATTTTTCAAACTGGTCATTAATGTCTTTTAGTACTTGGGGTGTTTTTTGTTTCACCTCTTTAAAATCAGCAAAACTTTTTCCTTTAAGGTATTTTTAACCCGAGGAAATTTTTCAAACAGTTGCAGGGAAGGTGATTGGCAAAGGTGGCATGTAGAGATGAGCGAACGTACTCGTTTAGGGCAATTACTCGGTCAAGCATCGCTTTTTTCGAGTAACTGCGTACACGGGCGAAAAGATTCGGGGTGCGCCGGGGGGGCGGCGTGGTTGAGCGGGAGGTAGCAGTGGGGAACAGGGGGGATCTCTCTCTCTCTCCCCCCACCTCCCCACTCCCCTCTGCAACCCCCCTCCCCCCCCCCCATGCTCACCCCCGGTGCTCCCCGAATCTTTTCGCCCGATTAGGCAGTTACTCGAAAAAAGCGATGCTCGATCGAGTAATTGCCCTAAACGAGTGCGTTCGCTCATCTCCAGTGGCATGCCATTTTTCATCAAAAATTGCTCAACACTGTGTGGACAAGTGCGTTTTTATGACAGAAGAACCAGTCGCCTGTTTGCCCCCGATCAGGGCATTTTCTCTGTACATCGTTATGTAACCTTTTCAAAACCTTTGAAATAAAGACTTTGGTCGACTGTGTGACCCTGTGTTACAAATTCTAAGTGCGCCATCCCTTTCACATCAATGAAGCAAATGAACATTGTTCACACATTGTTCGTGCGACTCGGCCATCACAAAATAGCAAAAAAACCTAAACAACTTGTTGAAAAGGAAATTAATGGAGTTGAACGCAACTTTCCCCAACAACATCGGTTGGAGTTGCGTCTCAGAACGGTTCGGCAGACGTTCACCTAGCAGCAGAAGCCTGTACTATTAACGTTCTCCCGTTTTTGGGGGGTATTCCCTCGTATATAGTTCAACAGAGAGAGATTGAAGTGCTCTATGCCAATGTTCACCAACTCCAGTCCTCAGGGACCACCAACAGGTCATGTTTTCAGGATTTCCTCAGTATTGCACAGGTGATGTAATTATTGTCGGCACCTCAGACATTTCTGCAGGTTTTCTTACTATAGGATATCCTAAAAACATGACCTTTTGGTGGTCCCTGAGGACTGGAGTTGGGGACCCCTGCTTTATGCAATGGGACATGAAAGGTTAATGACGAATTATATGGCAGGTTTACAGCTATACAATCTACCTACTTGTGAATATTAACAGAAGCAGGATATAAAGATTAACATCCATCCATCATGTTGATATTTGGTAGTTTTAAAATTTTTTACATTCATAGTTTGTAATGAGTTAATGACAAAAATGTAAATTCTGAACAAAATTTGGAATAAACACTTCTCTCAATACAATAGGGACTTGGTTGAATTTCAAAACCAGCTGTTAAAGCAGTCAACCATAAATCACTCCACCGCTACACAGTTACAACATCTGATAGAAAATGATCCAGCAATTGTGGAACAAAGATATAATCAGAATAAGCAGAACTTCAAACACCATTGTCAGGCATCAAATAAATGTAACGAAGGAGATACAAATTTGGACTTATAGAAATAATACCATATTCCATATATTCTGTCATATATAACCCACTCAGTATCATGCATATTGTATAGAATTTGTAGAATGCTTACATGGTGACCTGGAGTCACATGCTATCAAAGTAAAGGGCCTTCAACTTGTTACAACTCGTCGAGAATCAGTTAGTGTAGAATCACCCTAAGTCATGGAGAGGATGATATAATGAAGCAAAGAAGTTGGTGGTCTGATAATAAAACTCTTGGCTCCAGTCAACGGGGTCACATAGAGCATTTAACTGCTCAGGTGGTTTGGGATCCTGAGAAGTTTCTATTATGTTGAATATACAGTATATGGTACTATGGTTCAGAACAGGGCCAGCACCAGATTTTCATGGGCCCATGAGTCACAGTGGACCCCCTTAGTAATGTATAGGTCCCGTTGTGTCTTTTTAGTAATCTAAAGGGCATGTTCTGCACCCTTAATTTATAGGCGCCGCTGTGCTCCTTGAGTAATTCATAATTCACTGAAAAGGAAGCTAATAATGTAACACCTGATAGACTGCAGGCCAGGCACAATCTCCGTAGACCCTAGTAGAATGCAGTGGGCCATATGATAATTTGGAGGAGCTACTTGTTAAATGCAGACTAATGATGCAGCCACTCACTCAACCCAGCCCAGATTGGGGAGGAGTGACTGAAAACAAACATAATCTGTACATGTGAACGGATAACAAAGACGTCAACAACAAATAGGTGCGCCACACTATACAGGAGTGCAACCCCTACTAGTATAGCAGTGGATCGCCCTGTATCTCCACAGTGGGTCACACTGGCTGACATCTTGGGTTTCCCCAAATGTATAGCAAACTGCATCCTAAAAATACTGATAAATGCAGGTTTCCTTTGCTTAAAGGGGTTGTCCCGCGAAACAAAGTTGGGGTATACACTTCTGTATGGCCATATTAATGCACTTTGTAATGTACATTGTGCATTAATTATGAGCCATACAGAAGTTATTCACTTACCTGTTCCGTTGCTAGCGTCCTCGTCTCCATGGTGCCGTCTAATTTTCAGCGTCTAATCTCCCGATTAGATGCGCTTGCGCAGTCCGGTCTTCTCTGTGTTGAATGGGGCCGCTCGTGCTGGAAAGCTGCTCCTCGTAGCTCCGCCCCATCACGTGTGCCGATTCCAGCCAATCAGGAGGCTGGAATCGGCAATGGAACGCACAGAAGACCTGCGGTCCACCGTGGGTGAAGATCCCGGCGGCCATCTTCGCAAGGTAAGTAAGAAGTCACCGGAGCGCGGGGATTCGGGTAAGTACTACCCAGTTGTTTTTTTTTTATCCCTACATCAGGTTTGTCTCGCGCCGAACGGGGGGGCTATTGAAAAAAAAAAAAACCCGTTTCGGCGCGGGACAACGCCTTTAACTGAGCATGCTCCTAGTCTTTGCCATTTTTCACTATACTGACACTTCTATAAAGCATGTGGTATTTTTGACCTACAGATTTCCCAAGAGTCCTCTTTGCTTAACTGAGCATGCTCCTGGTCTTTGTTCATTTTACTGTTGGAGATTGGCTATCTGCTTCTGTTCTGTCATGACAATCAAGGAGTACTATAGAATCTATTGAATAGTGGAATGTTTAATTGGCTCACTGAGCAGGAGTCCCACCCGATCCCATAAGAGAGTTGTCAGTCCTGCGCTGCCTTACCATAGCCCCATATCACTCCTGATGAAGCCAGTCATGGTGAAACATGTTGGGGAAGAGTGGGTGCCAATATGTTCATGTTTTTAGTCCAGGAGTTTTGTTTGGTCCATAAGATTACTCTACTGTGATAGCTAGAGTGCTTTATATGGAGGTGGATCCATCTACCACTCTTCTATCACTAAGATAGTCTGGTAGGCTTGCTTGGCTTTAGCCAGTTTGGTCTGACTACGGTGCCACCTGCAATACACACGTCTTAAAGTGCCGCATTGGCTCAGTGTATTTTTAATTGTCTTTGTCTTAGGACTTTTTTGCATACATGTAATACAGATTTATTATTTTATTTTCATTTTAGGAAGGTTTGACTACGTTTAGGCTAGCATTCCTTGTGGTGCGTATTTTTTGTGGGATTCAAAAGCGTAGCCTTCTATGTTTTTCTTTCCCATAAAAAAACTTCTACCTTTTTTTAAAAACATTGCAGTCAGTCCAAACCTATGGCTGTATGTTAGCATACACTTAATATATACTTTTTTGGTGATCAGGGGGGAAAATGTGTTGAACTACTAAGCTTTATTAGAAAAAAATGGATCAAAACGGGTCAAAAAGTATTTCAGGCATACGCTTACAATGCATGTGTTTTTAAGCATTTTTTAATGTGCTTTTCTCACATGCATGAAATATACATGAAAGTGCCAGTGTGGACGGCCCTAACTTACTCACCAGGCGGTGGTGGAGCCTTGCGCTGCACAGGAGAGGAGACTGCTTTGAAGGACCATGGACTACAGTAGATAGAAGCCAGAAGAGAGATAGACCAGCTGCCTCTGATTGGGAGAGTGTCTACAAGAGAGTGTCTACACGTGAGTCCTTCATGTCTGTGGGCTATCAGAGTGGCCAGCCACTTGTGACTAGCTGACAGTTCAATGTGATTAAGATGGTGGGCAGTTTAGACTGCTATGAGCCTCTGACAGCCATCCAAACCACCAATATTATAAATCATAATTAATGCCACCACTGAGTGGGCCCCCATCAGGCTCAGAGGGCCCCAGGTGCTGGCACCAGCCCTGGTTAAGAGTCTTCTATTACAAAACAAATGTTCTTCCCATCCTTGTGCATTGGTGGCTTACTCATAGACTTACTACCAATATTGTTGCTTTCCATTGACACAAGGCAATCCTTTCATGACCAAGGGCCATTGATACTCCTCTGTTCAAGTCACATTCTGTATTTCTGGCATTTCCACTTTAACAAACTTGCCTATTTTTCCGTCGATGGGGCAAAATGAGGGCTTGTTTTTTGCAGGGGAAGCTGTCGTTTTTATCGGAACCATTTTGGGGTTCATACAGCTATTTTTAATCACTTGTTATTCTTTTGGGGTGATCAAAAAAGGCAGTTCTGGCATTGCATTTTTTTTTCCATTACACTGCATTAATGATGTGACATTTTAATAAATTGGTCCTTTACAGATGCAGTGATTCCAATTGTTACATTTTTTTACTTTTTTTGTTGCAACAACTGGGAAAAAGGGTGTTTTAAAATTTGTAATACTTTTTTCATTTTTTTGCAATAATTAAAAAGTTTTTGTTTTAGTTGTTTTTTACTTTTTTTATTTCCTATAGACCTTGAACTTGCAATCGTTTGAACTCTTATATAATATAATACAATACTATGGTATTGCATTATACTGTATTTAACAGGTTGTCTATTAAAGACATGCCACAGACATGTTTTAATAGGCAAACAATCATGACAGCCCTGGGGGTCTTCAGTAGGCCCCGGGCTTCTACAACACCCATCCAGTAACCCCACGATCTTATCGTGGTGGGACCATTTGGGATATTTAAATACCGTGGCCAGAATTGACAGTGGCATTTAAAAAGTTGACAGGCATGATCTGAGTTACCATCAATCGCAGATCTTGCAGGTGAGTGTTAACTGTCAAAGACAGTCAATACCCACCGTGCATAGAGCAGGCTTACCCCATGATCCCCTGCATACAAATGCTGTGGCCGTCTATATATATATCCTAACTTCACGAGGTATGGCTGTTGAAAAAAGGTTAGAGTAGCTCAAAATCTAAAAATTCTAAAATTTTCAAATATACTTAATATCTAAATTACATGACGTTTCCCTGCCGTCAATCACTTGAATTCAGAGCCATTTCTACTCCTAATTGACGGCCACAGCCAATATGCGTTGTCCATAGTAATGTCACCCATGGCCAGATTATTGTATTGTAATTACTTTGTAAGTGCAGTTAATACAACACAGTATTTTGTTGTTTTTCATCTTTGCAAGCTCTTGGAACCAGCACAATCAACATAATGGTTACTTGACTTTTTTGTCTTTTGAATCAAGGTCATGTTTCAGACCTATCGAACAACTAGTATTTGTAGAATAGTAAGATTTAGTTCCAATGGTTATTTCATTATGTAATTATTTAATGATTTAGCTGGGATTTATATTTTTTCTTGTATTTCTTTGTTCTGTGGAGGTGAGTGCATGACCTATATAGAATGGTTATGATGACTATTTTGTATTTGGCTCTCTCTTCTCTACTTGAATCTCTATATCATAATGGTTAGTGAGGGAATAAAGATATAAAACTGAAATCTGATAGTCTAGAATGATTTAGGAGTAGGACTGATTAAATGGGTTGTCCCGCGAAAGCAAGTGGGGTTACACACTTCTGTATTGCCATATTAATGCACTTTGTAATATAGATCGTGCATTAAATATTGGCCATACAGAAGTTATTTACTTTCCTACAGGGGTACCCCCCCGTGCTGGCGTCCCCGTTTCCATGGTGCCGACCAAACTTCTCCTCTGGTCGCAGGAACAGTCACGCTTGCGCAGAGATGATTCCTCTTCTGGATGGTCCGGGCTCACGAGCTGCGTCCTGGCTCCTCCCTCTTCTCCGCGTCATCGCGTAGCTCTGCCTCCGTCACGTGGTGCCGATCAGCCAATGGGGTGGCTGTAATCGGCAGTGGAACGCAGACTGCAGAAGAACATCCACGGTGCACCATGGGAGAAGACCTGCGGTGCACCGTGGGAGAAGACCAGCGGCGCCATCTTGGACAGAAGACTTTTGAAAGATGCTGAACGGGGATTCAGGTACGAGAATTTTTTTTTTTAAATAACACATGGCAGCGGTATTCCTTTGGAGTACCTGGGGGACTGGGCAAAAAATAATTTTTGCTGTTTAGGCGCGGGACAACCCCTTTAAGGCTATCTTCAAATCACATTAGTCAACTATGTTTAGTGGGTATACCTAAAAAGCTTCTGATGTTCACCTGCAACTAGGGCTGCAACGCATCCCACTGTTTAGGTGTTGTGGTAAGGGCAGATAACACAGGAATCGGGGAACTTACAAAAATCTGTTTTTACTTTAACAAATAAACTTGTCCACAAGTGCTGAATAAATATGTGTTCCTCTAGTATTGGCATGCGTTTAAGTGACTACCTGTGTGCACACGTCGGGCCTCTTCCTGAGGGCCCACCTCACTTAAATGCCTCCAGCGTGTTTAGTACTGTAATGTAGGTCAAACATCTTTGGGGGGGTACCCCGATTTGCAGAGCTGCAGGACAATGTGAATCCTTTGTAGTAGTCTTTCTAGCTGTAGTCCTTGAAGCTTTGTTCTCTTGGTGACGTTGGTTCTGGTGCATTATGGAGCTGTGCTTCTCAAACCCTTGGCTGCCTCCTTTCTTGTGTCACTGTGCCTCTCTGAAGCTGGTTGGAAAGCAGCAGTAGCGCAGGTCAGCAAAAAAGAAGTAATACCTTTTGAAGCTCTTGAAAAGCTATTGCTATATTAAAGGGGTTGTCCCGCGAAACAAAGTGGGGTTATACACTTCTGTATGGCCATATTAATGCACTTTGTAATGTAGATTGTGCATTAATTATGAGCCATACAGAAGTTATTCACTTACCTGTTCCGTTGCTAGCGTCCTCGTCTCCATGGTGCCGTCTAATTTTCAGCGTCTAATCGCCGGATTAGACGCGCTTGCGCAGTCCGGTCTTCTTCTTTTCTGAATGGGGCCGCTCGTGCCGGAGAGCGGCTCCTCGTAGCTCCGCCCCGTCACGTGCCGATTCCAGCCAATCAGGAGGCTGGAATCGGCAATGGACCGCACAGAAGACCTGCGGTCCACCGAGGGTGAAGATCCCGGTGGCCATCTTCACAAGGTAAGTAAGAAGTCACCAGAGCGCGGGGATTCAGGTAAGCACTATCTTTTTTAACCCCTGCATCGGGTTTGTCTCGCGCCGAACGGGGGGGCTATTGGAAAAAAAAAAAACGTTTCGGCACGGGACAACCCCTTTAACACATCAAAAGCCATTGGAAACCGATTACCATCTTGTCTTAACACAACAAAACCCACTATAAAGCAATTGTAACGGCAAGAGAAGTAAAATGCTAATGTTCATATATTACTCTTATACCTTGTATATGTTCCTGCTAGGACCTTCAGAAAGAGGTCACATGACTTTATTCACTCTAATTTTGTCGCTGTGGACTGACAGCATCTGAGCTGCACACTGATTTGATAAAAGGCTAGGTATAAAATAGAGGTTCTCTCCCAGGCCCTGCAGTTCTATAGCCTGTAGAAAGACAGACCTGCAGCTGAACTTTGAGTATCTGAGAGGGCGAGCCTCAGACGATTGATACTGCAACTCCAAACTAAGCGCAGCTAATTGAGCTAGTGGAGCTGATGGTGCAGGTGATAGGCACGTTGTGTATGAGCCATGACTGAATCTGCAGGCAACGCACACCATGTTTAGAGACCCCTCACAGTGGAAACCAAAGTAACTAAGTGAAGGAGCACCCAGAAACGTGCCTCGGGGATGTATGTTGATGAGTAATGTTGCACTTCAACACCTCCAACCTCTTAGACAAAGGGTGACCCAGTAAGGATAGTCCTCAGCCAAAGGTATAGTGAGTCCTAAGTGAAGTAGCACATACTTGCCAACAGGTACAACCTTGATGTGACATTGATTATGTTTGTACCGCAGCCTAAGGCCGGTCTCACAGGACCAGGTAGGAATTGGGGATTTCGCGAGTGTTTGATTCGCAGTAATACATGGATCAATCAAATGCATTGAATTACAGAATTACGTTCACATTAGAATTGCGTGATCTGCTTGCGTAAAATACAACGTTTATGATGATACCAAATTTATATGATTTTTTAACATAGTACTTAAAAAATAGAATACCTTTAAAAAAATTGCTTTCTGTCACCATTTTTTGACCCCTACAGCTTTTTTATTTTTTGTTGATCGAGTTGTGTGAGGGATCGTTTTTTTGCATAGTAAATTGTAGTGTTTACGAATATGATTTGGGAGTAAATACACCTTTTGGTTTTTTTTATTACATTTTTTTCTTAGATACAGGGTAACCAAAAAAGTGCAATCCTGACATTGTGTATTTTTTTCTGACAGTGTTCACTGTGCGCAATTAATAATGAGATATCTTAACAATCTTGACTCTCACATATGCAATGATATCAATTTTTTTTTTCGTGTAACGAAAAACTACTTTTATTTCTTTTTCTAATATTTAATTAAGCTCTTTTAAACTTTTTTTTTCTCCCCTAAGGAACTCCATAAGAGCTCAGTCAGATGATGTGCGCAAAAAAAACCTGCTCCACTCAGGTTAAAAATGCACGTGACCGAAGCTTCGTGCCCTTTACTTTCAGTGGGGCCCGCACTACTGCAGCAAACCCTATTGAAAGCAATGGGATGCAGACAACCTCCACAGTGATTTTCAGGGAAGGGTTTGAAATATAAGTTTTTCCCTGAAAATCATCCTTAGCCGCTGTAGAAAATAAAGAAATAAAACATCACCTCTCCGCCGCTGTCGGGCCTCCGGCGCGTCTTGTTGCTGGCATACCCGGAACTCTTCTACAGCTTCTTCTCCTGCTGGGGATTTAAAATTCTCTACTTCTGAAAGGGCTGTGCCTGATTGGCTGAGCTCTCAGCCAATGAGACACAGCCCTTACAGGAGGTGGGGATTTTTAAATCCCTGGCCAGCAAAAAGTGCTTTAGAGCAGTGTCGGGAACCAAGCAAGAAGACGAGCCGGAACCCGCATAGCAGCGGAATGGTGATTTTTTTTTTGGTGTTTTTTTTTTTTTACAGCAGCTAGGGATGATTTTCAGGGAAGGGCTTATATTTCAAGCTTTTCCTTGAAAATCACTGTGGAGGTTGCCTGCATCTCATTGCTTTGAAAGCAATGGGATGGCATCGCAGTCCTTTGCCTGTGACAGCAGTGGCAGGGGATTCCTTCATCCCCGTGGGCAGTTCCCTTGTCACTGAACACTGTGACAGTGCTGTTACAGTGTTCAGCAACGAGGGGACTCCCCGCGGGGAATCTTTCTGCGTGGCATGGACCTTACCGGCTCACGGATGTCTTATCTTTTGCAGGTGGGAGTATTTTGCCCTTGAAAAGATAGACATGTGAACACTACATAGGAAACCAATGGTTCTATCAGACATGCATTTTTTTTGCGCACATGGGCGCGTGCAAAAAAACGCTAGTCTGACTTTGCCCTAATGCATTCTACATTAGACTGCATTCTAAAAGGCAATCATTCAAGGCTGCTCTGGTCCTTCAGAAAGCGCCAGATCACCATGATAACCTAACCACAACCTCCAATTGCACTGTGGAGGGTTCGGAACTCCAGGACACAAATCAGCGCATTTAAATGCTTCTGTCATAATTGACAGTGGCATTTAAATGGTTGGTTAACAACCAATCGCAGCAGTTGCTGGTGGGTGTCAGCTGTGAAGGACGGCTGACACCTACTGTGTATGTAGTAGACTTGACTCCAAAGCCCGCTCCATAAACAGACACCTGACATGCGCTGTACATGTATGGCACACATTCAGAAGGGGGTAAAGTTGCTTTATTATACCATGTTTCCCTGAAAATAAGACACTGTCTTATATTAACCCCTTTGTGACCAAGCCTGTGTGTGCCTTAATGACCAGGCCAAATTTTGGAAATCTGACGTGTCAATTTAACACATTTTAGAATAACTTTGTAAAGGTTTTGCATATCCAAGTGATTCTGACATTGTTTTTTGTAACCACATATTTTACTTCATTTAGGTGGTAAAAATCGACCGATGGAATTTGTTTATATTTATTAAAAGCGCCAAAATTGGGAAACTTTTGAAAAAAAATTATCATTTTTTCACATTTTCAATTGCAATATCTCAAATATGTGCGAACATACTGTACAAATTTTTGATACGACAGATATTTTCCATCTGTTTACTTTATTCTGGATACACATTTGAAAAACTTTCTTTTTTTTTTAACCATTTAGGAGACGTACAAATTTAACATTGATTATCAACATTTTGAGGAACATTTTGTTTTCTTGCACCAAGCCAAAATTGCAAAGGCTCATAGGAGTCAGAATGATAGATACCCCCCACAAATGACCCAATTTTAAAAACTACACCCTTAATGTATTCACTGAGGGGGGTCAGGAGTATTTTGACCCCACAGTTTTTTTCAGGAGTTAATGCAATTTAGAGGAGAAAAAATAAAATTTCATATCTTTGCAAATATGTCATTTTAAAAGCAGGTTTTTCTTCTATAGTGCACATGAAAATGAGGATTTGCACCCCAAAATGGATCCCCCTGTTTGTCCTGTGTTCAGAGACATACCCATTGGGGCCCAAAATGAGATGAGCAGCCAGTGGCTTTCAGAACAGAAATTTTGCTTGAAGGTTTTTTAGGCGTCATTGCACACTGGTAGAGCCCTTGAGCGGCCAAAATGATAGAGAACCCCCACAAATGTCCTCCATTTTCAAAACTAGACCCCTTCATGAATTCATCTAGGGATGTGCTGCGTATTTTGACCTCACTGTTTTTGAATGAATCTAAGTAAAGCAGAAGGAAAAAATTATGATTTTCATTTTTTTGGCAATTGTGTAAATTTAAAAACAGTTTTTTTGTACAGCACACATATGAATGATGACTTTTCCCCCCAAAATGGATCCCCCTGTTTGTTTTGTGTTCAGAAACATACCCATTGTAGCCCCAATCTACCTATAGAACACATGGCTAGGCCTATAATGGAGGGAACACCCATTGGATTTTAGGACACAAGTGAATATATTCCAGGCCCTATTGACACTGGTGCGGAAAAGAAATTGACTCCCTAAAAATAACCCCCCCCCTCCTTTTTGGCATACCCTAAATAAAAGTAATAATGTAAACTGTGTTGTATGTCTGAAAACAGTGGTGATTACAGGGGCCTGTTTAGGATGGGCACATGGGGCAATAAAATTGGGTATTCCCCCTCCTCCCATGCTTTTTTGGGATGTATCTCTTGCCCTCAGTGGCAGGGATGGGGTGTAAAAAGTGGAGCTCTGTGAGGCTTTGTAAGCTCGCTGAGGTGCGCCGGTCTCACACAGAAGGCGCTCAACAATCTGCTCCTGGAACTGCAGGAAGGCGAGCGTTCCCGGGGCTTCTTGTAAATTACGTTTTACAGGTAGCGGTCTGAAAAACACTGGGTTCACACGGCCGTAGGTGGAATCCGCTTGCGGAGGCCCGCAGCGGATCCCAGCTGTAACACTGCATATGGCCACGTAATGTACAGCGCATAACTGCCTACTCACACAGGCGGTCATGCGCATTACACCTTTTTTTGTTTGTATTTCCCAGGCTGTTGCTTAGCAAATAACATGGGTATCCGCAGCCAGTATACAATGTAATTGTGTATGGGCTGTGAGTATATCCGCGACCATAGAGTACAATGGGCACCATGTTGCAGATATCTGCGATAAAATAGAGCATGCTGCGTTCTGTTTTCTCCGAGTGGATTATGTAATTCCAACCCGCCAGTGTGAGTGGAATTGTGTAATCAAATGCATTTGATTGAGCCGCGTATTAGCACGGATCAGATGCATGGGGAATCCGCAATTCCTATCCGCTCTTGTGAGACCGGCCTAAGGTAGATCACTACCTTTGTATCACGTGACCGGGGACCGCTCAACGAGGTCAATGCTCCAGGCTCTCGATGACCTTTGATAGCCAGGAGTAAGGAGATTTTAAATTTCCTGGGCCGTCCCCGGCTCCTGCGCATGTGTCTGGCATTTTGCCAGTGGGCGCATGCATAGAAGCCGGGGAAGGTCCGCGGAGGAGGATCACATCGGGGTTCAAATACAGAGGCCTCTGGTGAGACGTTTCATCTCCTTTCACTGATTGCATTGGTGAGGGGAGATGAAACTTCAACCGTTTTTAACTTTTATGTGATCGCCATTATCCATTGGATAACAGTGATCACATGACCAGGGACCTCTCACCGAGGCCCCCCATGAAATCTCCATATTCTCGGCTGCTTTTGGTAGCCAGCAGCACAGAGATTTAGAATTTCCTAGGCAATCCTTGACTTTTGCGCATGCATATGCCATTTTGCTGTCGGGCACATGTGCGGAAGCTAGGGTAAGGTCCACGGATAAAGATCCCGTCATGGGACAAATCCAGGGACCTTAGTTATGTAATTTCTTCTCCCCTTATGGATGCGATCCGTAAGGGGAGATGAAACTTTAACTTTTTATTTTAACTTTTTTAAACTTTCCATGATCACTGTTAACAGTGATCATGTGACTGGGAACCACATACAACGGTCCCTGGTGACATCTCTCTATACTCGGCTATCTTTGACAGCTGGGTGCAGGGAGATTTTAAATTTCGGCGCTTGCGCAGAAGCCTGCAGCAGGCCCTGATCACCGCGGAACATCATGCAAGACGGAGGTGAATATTTTCAGCTGCCCTCATGGATCCGATCCATAAGGGGAGCTGAAACTTTTCCTTTTTTTTTCACTTTTTTTCACTTTTTCATGATCGCCATTATCCATTGGATAATGGCAATCACGGGACTGGGGACCAATCATCGCGGTCCCTGGTGATATCTCCTGCCTCCCGGCCTTCTGCATGTGCACGTGACTTCATACATCTGGCGCGCATGTGCAGAAGGTGGCGTCAGGTCCTTTCTTGACTAGATCACGGCAGGACATCGCGGAGGACAGGGGTGAGTACGCTCAGCTGCCCTCATAGATCCGATCCATGAGGGTAGCTGAAACTTTTACGTTCATTTTGTTTGCATCCATGTGATTGGTGTTATCCATTGGATAGCGCTGATCGCATTATCGGGGGAAAAGGGCTTCCCGCGGTCCCCCATGACAGCACCATGTTTTCGGCTACCTCCGGGAACTAACAGCATGGAGCTGTCATGTCCAGAGCCGGAAGGGCTTTAATCCCCAGAGGTAGCATGTTTCTACGTCCTTAGGGATAAAAGCCCAGCAAAGCAGGATGTAAAAAGGCAACAGGGTGGGTATTAAGGGGTTAATTTTCACCCCAAAAGAGGCACTAGGTCTTATTTTTGAGGGGTGTCTTATAACAGCAGTCTGGGTCCCTCTCGCTGGTCTACGGAGTTCCGGCAGCTTGCTTGCAGTCACCGACAGAAGAACGCTTTCTGGTAACGGGGTTCATAAACCTCGCGCCTCCAGGAAGCGATGGCTCTGATTGGTTCTCGAGCGCCGTGGCTCAGCCAATGAATGCAGTGCTCGATGAACCAATCGCAGCCACTGCATTGAATGTCTGTGATTGGTTTATAGAACGCTATGAGAGTGTCGTGAGGCACCCGATACCTGCTAGGTAAGTATTGGTGTTTTTTGTGTGTGTGTGTACTGTAGCTAGGTCTTATTTTCGTGGTTAGGCCCCCCTGCACACGGGTGAAAATTTAGTGGGGGAATTTTCCGCAGAATTTCTGCCTGTGCCTACCTGCCATAGGATTGCATTACGAAACGCAATCCTTTGCACACAGCCACGATTTTTCCCTGTGAAAGCACGCGCGGAAAACAAATCGCGGCATGTTCTATTTCTGTGCGTGTCTCGCAGCGGCCCACACAGAAATGTCAGTAGTGACG
Source organism: Eleutherodactylus coqui (assembly GCF_035609145.1). Taxonomy (NCBI): domain Eukaryota; kingdom Metazoa; phylum Chordata; class Amphibia; order Anura; family Eleutherodactylidae; genus Eleutherodactylus; species Eleutherodactylus coqui. Next base: position 120,875,161 of record NC_089845.1, read on the forward strand.
GGTCGGCTCCGCTCCGCATATGCGCCAGCTGGCCAAAAGCCAGCACACAGTGCAGAGAGGAGACGCCATGAGCAGGTAAGCCGCAGGCCTCTGCAGGGGCACTAGCCGCATCCCTTTGAGAGAATTCTCGCAGCGGGATCCAACCCGACTGTCTGCAGGAGGCCTAATGCTTATATATAAAGTCCCCACCACCACCACGAAAATCAGGATAGGGCTTATTTTTGGGGAAGCACGGTGATATCCTCAGTAAGGCCCAATGCACACAGGGCGTATTTGCAATGTGGAATCCGGAGCGGACGTCCACCACCAGATTCCTGCCAGTTTACTGCCATAAACATGCTATTGAAATCGCTTTTCCATGTGCACGAGCGTTAATAAATTGCTATTTTCTGCTGGCGGAAGGAAAATCGCAGCATGCTCTATTACAGCGCGGTTTCCACGTGGACCGCTTCCATTGAAGTAAATGGAAGCTGTCCGATCCACAACCCGTCCGAAGCTGACACTGCAGGCGGGCCTTGGAATCCACGTCATCCCCTAGCGATGGCGCAGCATACTCTGTACTGCACATCCGCAATGCACATTATGAAAAATCCGGACATGAATTTTCTGCACATTTCACAATAAGGATCAAATGAATAAAGTCCATAGTGAAAATTATGGCATTTCCACAAGTTAATGAACATGCTATGGATTTTAACATTTGCTACATGCCCTTATTTCTGCTATATGTGGATGGTGTTTTGAAAGGGCAACACTGGCAAAAAAACATTTTTCCATTCCCTTCTCCCCTAACCTGATTGCCAGTCACTGTGCATTGCACCCACGTCACTGCAGTGTAGCCCCCTGTCCGATGCTTATCAGGCACCATCTTCTTAGTGAGAGACTTTAGCTTCACATCAAACCCAATTTGAATCAGCACAGCTGTACCGTTGGCTATACAATTTTGTCCTGTAAAGAGGACAGTTTAATTATCATTACCTTCTTTATTCGCCTAAATAAGCTACAGTCCATAATTATACAGGATGAGCTGTGATCTCCTCCATTATAACTGTGTGACAGGAGCTGAGTGATCATTATTAATAACTGTGATAGAAATGAGTATTTTCTCCTGCAGGCAGATCCTTTACTAGATCCATATAACAGAATCCCACAGACTGAGAATCTGACTTAATTTGAGAACATATAACCCTAAATACATCTAAGCGGGTCAGAACTCAGATCACATGACCATCCGAGGAAAATGGGGACAAGAGTTTCAGGCTGAAAGAAGCAACTAACCGAGGTAACACTAGCTCACTTATATATACTGGGGGGGATAACTGCATAATGAATGGATATAACAAATAACCGGAGTGATTAAAGCTCATCAACATGCATCATACTGTAAATCACTGCAGATTTGCGGTTTCCGCAGTGCAAATCTGCAGCACCTGAAATCAGCTATTTGTTACATGATCCTTTTGAATCATTCTAGTCTTTTCCACTGACATTATTCTATTATTCCAGCGGAGGTACCAAACCTCCATAGATATCTGTATGCATCAAATATACTTAGAGAATTAACCCAATATCGTCACTATCTCACTGCAGAGATTCTTGATAAATGAAGTTTCTCTGCAGATGGAAGACTGATATTCTCGTCTTTTAGCAGTCGAGTTGTAAATATATTAAAGACCTCCACAACGCACGTCACTATGGAAACAGTCGCTGCAGTAAGTCAGTCGTTACAGACAGCTTGTTACCATGGCCACAGATTTTGAAAAGGTAAAAAAAAAATCCTTTTTGGGCAATTTTTGGTTTTTATTTTGGAATGCCATTACCTCTATGCATCCTGATATTAATTGATTGGCCCAAAAAAAATTAATTAGAATTTTGTTATTATCTTCCTGATCTCAAACTCAACATTTGACATGAACATGCCGCGTGCTGAAATCTACTTCGGAGCTATACGCACCTGCAGTAAAGTGATGCAGTGAAACAATTATCACCCGTCACATGCTGCAAACTGCACATGCAAATATAATTAGACAAATGTATTGTTCATCATTAGTATTCTCTCCTGAGATGTCCATCACATGCATCATTTCTGTAGACACAGCACGTTGGCTCGCTCAGAAAAAGCCGCTGTCTGAACAGCATGTTGATGTATTCGGTTCCCAGCAGAATCCTAAATCTGCAAGCGTAAGAAGGAAATATATTTGTATAAGAAAGTACTTTTGTAAAGTAAACCAAGCCCCACTAAAATAAATATACACAAGTAGTATATGAGTGCACAAAGTTGGGATGCAGTTAAAAAGGGGGTTGTGCCTTTTTCTTAGACTAGTCCCCTCAAAAAAATATGCTGATTACTGGGTGTTTTACTGCTTCGATCTTCAGAAATTAAGTGTAACCTGTGAAGGAGCCTGGTAGCAACTGTTCAATTTCCCCACAGCTCCTCGGCAGGGAAAATGAAGAATTGCACAGTGTCCATTGAGCTCAGTGAGCTGTCCATGGAATGCATTTTCATGCTTAGTCCTCTGGAGTGATAATCCCCTTTTGTAGTGGCTCTATTTTCTGGCTAATAGATGAGGGTCATGAATAGCAGAATCTTTTTCTTTTCAATTAACTCAGGATGCTCTAGTGGGTTTTCTGAAAGAGATAACTCTTTTAAAGTGAACTTATCATAGAATGGTAGAGTTGGAAGGGACCTCCGGGGTCATCAGGTCCAACCCCTTGCTCAGTGCAGGATTCACTAAATCATCCCAGACAGATGTCTATCCAGCCTTTGTATGAACACTTCCATTGAAGGAGAACTCACCACCTCCCGTGGTAACCTGTTCCACTCATTGATCACCCTCACTGTCAGAAAGTTTTTTCTAATATCTAATCTGTGTCTCCTCCCTTTTAGTTTCATCCCATTGCTTCTAGTCTTTCCTTGTACAAATGAGAATTGGGCTGATCCCTCTGCACTGTGACAGTCCTTTAGATATTTGTAGACAGCTATTAAATCTCCTTTCAACCTTATTTTTGGCCAGCATAAAATAGTGTGTAAGCAAATGAATGAACCAGAAACTATAGATTCTACAGTGGAACCAGAAAGACCACTGTGCAATGGAAGGCTGCTTGCCGTACGTCCCACAGCAGCACAACCAAAGGGTTAATTCCGCCCCTGTGTACTATTAGGACAGATGGAATTTTTAATGAATCAAATTAAACTCTAATTACCTAGAGCCCCCTGACCCTATAAGAAGGATGTTTAGCCCCTTCCAACCTGTGTTTTTTTTCTGTTCTGTGTGGACGAGGACAGGTGGTTTGCTAGCTGGTTGCTTACTGCTATATCTCTATTTTGCATTTATTATGCTGTACTTCCTACATTTCATTTTTTTTTCTCTCTAGGAAGTCCACCTTAGGCCTCATGTCCACTAGCTAAATGGAATTGCGGATTCCGCAGTGGATTTTGCCCATAGGGAATCATTGGCCCTCAGCGGGTCCATTAAATTGATTTTTGCACCTGCGGATGGCATTTTAAAAGAATTGCGTTTTTCAGCACAGGAGAAAAAACGCGGCATTCTCCATCCTGCCGCGGATTCCGCGCGGATCGGCAACATTGCTATCACATTGATAACAATGTGTGCAGATATCTGCATGCAAAATAAACCCCATTTAAAGCGAATCCACGCCGAATCCGCCGCGGAAATCCGCGTCAGATTCTGCGCGGATTGTATTTTTCAAGTGGACATGAGGCCTTAGTGTCCTTGAGGACGCCATACAGAAGTGGAGTCGCCCCCAGTTTCAGTGTTTGTATCGTAAGTATTTACCTTGGAAAATCAGAGTTGCAATAGAAGGAATCCTCTCTTGGCTTTACGTGCAACCTTAAAAGATACTTCTCAGTCTGGGAGGTAAGTTCTCTCTTTGGCGCCAGTTCACACCATAAAACTGGCCATAATTGCTGCCTCTGCTAGAGCGGACTGCAGTTTATTGCATACTTATTTATCCTGGAGTACCTAAAGGTATTTGTACTCATGTGACGCAAGTTATGTATAAATCCCTAATTGATGCTTTTTTTTGGTGGATGTTTTTAGCAGGTTCAGGTGATACAAGGCGGGAAGGAAAGCGACTAGAGATGAGTGAGCGTACTCGCTAAGGCAAACTACTCAAGCGAGTAGTGCCTTATGCGAGTACCTGCCCGCTCGTCTCTAAAGATTCAGGTGCCAGCGGGGGAGAGCGGTGAGTTGCGGAAGTGAGCAGGGGAGAGCGGGGTGGAGAGAGTGAGAGAGAGATCTTCCCCCGTTCCTCCCCGCTCTCCCCCGATGCTCCCTGCCCCCCGCTGGCACCCGAATCTTTTGAGACGAGTGGGCAGGTACTCGCATAAGGCACTACTCGCTTGAATAGTTCGCCTTAGCGAGTACGCTCGCTCATCTCTAAAAGCGACATCCAAATAAATACACTTAGCTACAAGGACTGTGATATCCACTTGCCTTATACCTATGTATTCTATGTGCAAGACTGCCACCCTTGTGACATTGCTGGTGAACCATCTCTGCAAGAGGGTTTGAATAAAGAATTCATGCTAGGATAAAAGAGAAATCGTATCCTGCCCTTACTGAATTGCAGATAATTGCCAAAGTTCATCTGGTCCTATGACCATAATATTGACCTGGAGGAAATTCCGATCTCCACCTCTAGAGATGCCGTGTTCGAGAACCAATTAAAGCAATTGCTTCCTGGAGGCGGGGTTTAAGAAACCCATTACCAAAAAAGTGTTCTTCTGTTGACGACTGCAAAACAAGCTGCCAGAACTCCGCAGACCAGTGGGAAGGACCCGGACTGCTGTTTTCACTGGTTTGAATGGGGCACATATATAATATGCAAATGCAGAGAGAGCAATCAAGAGGGGTGTCCTCTCTGCAATTGTATATTATATATGTGCCCCATCCAAACCAGTTCCATTCTAGCCTGATGAAGGATCGATAGAGGACCCGAAAGCTTGCTGTAACATCATGTAGTTTTGTTAGCCATTACAAGCTATCATATCTACAAGATGACTTGGTTTCTCTCCCAGAGAACAATCACACTTTTCAATTTTCTCCTGCACCTCATCGCTCATATATATAACTCCATTCAAAAGAATAGGCTTGATATTTGCACGAGATTTGTGCGTCTCGCAACACACGAATCCCTCACAAGTTTTTTGGCTGTGTGAATCCTGCCTTAAGTATTCCTAAAACTTGCATGCCTCTGTTATAAAAAGAAGCCAAGCCTCTGTAGGCAATGGTGCTAAATGAAGGCTTCTGATATGCTAGGACTTCCGGAGCAGACATGCCTCCCTGATGTAATCTCAACAGTTATGAGTTAGAAGGCTCATTTCTTCCCAGCTCTAAGACAAATAGCAGCCTTTATTTTGTATTTACCAAGGCAACATATGGATAGATTATGTGGGTAAAGCATTGACTCCAAGGACTACCACATAAATGGCATTTCCCAGAAGTTACTTCTGCTGAACAGGAGCTGCTTAATTACATGTTGCCAACACTTAGCGGAGCTGAAATCTATTTAACCCTTCCATCGTATCAGCAAAAGAAAAAAAAGCCCAAAATTTGGAATATATTGAGCGGAATTGTAAACCTGCCGTAAAAAAGAATGCAAAAACCATCCTATAAAATGATTGCTAAAATCAATTACACGGATTAAAATAAAGAAAGAGCATTGTGTTATCTCCAGAGCCGTCATTGCCAGTTGTTATTTTTCATACAGTACCACCTGTCAGTGTCAGAACACAGTGGTACTTGCAATGCCACTCGGCATTTAACAACAACACGGAGCTACCTACCACCTGTCACCAATATATGGTAGCATCCTGTCGGTGTTGTGAGCCTTCATGCACTTACTTTATTAAAAACAAATAATGAACAGACCGGGATGCGCTGAGTATACAAATAGACCTGCTTTTATTCTATCTGCAACCTGTTGGGCGGCTGAATAGTATTTTACAAGCACACAAAAAAAAAAATCAACTCTACTATGACATCAATATTTAATAACATTTATTAGTCTACCCATAGAAGGAAAGATTAATAAATGTCTGCTAGCCAAGACTAAATAAAACTAATAAGATGCTAGAAAAAAGGTATTTTCCAGCAAAAATGTAACCGGATTATCTTTTTTTTTTCATCTAAGTATAAAGTTATCATGTTCTTAGAGAGCATTAAAGAATGTGTGACGGGAGTATAACTAGAGTCAGGTGAACTACGGTACTGTTTCTTCTTGTGGAGAGGTATAAATAGATTTATAGGCCATGCAATGCTCCTCTGGGAAAATTACATGCAAATGAGAGAGAGCACCGTGCCTCCGCAGAATCACCTTGTGCAAAAGTCTTGGGCAGGTGTGGAAAAATTGCTGCAAAGTAAGAATGCTTTCAAAAATATTAGAATTACTAGTTTTTTACCGAGATGCTAAGTGAATGAACAAAAGAAAAATTAATATTTGGTAAGACCACCCATTGTCCTCAAAACAGTATCAGTTCTTCTAGGTACATTTGTTGGGGATTGAGTAGGTTATAATCAAGTGTATGATTAACCAATTATACTAAACCTGGTGATAATGATCAGCATTTTCATACTGGGGTTGAAACACAGTCAATAACTGAAACAGAAACAGCTGTGTAGGAGGCTTAGAACTGGGTGACAAACTTGTGATGTGAGTCGGGAGAGTAAGGGCACCTCAGGGGGGTGCCGGGGGCGGTGTGGTGGAGCGGGGGATAGCAGTGGGGAACAGGGGGGAGCTCCCTCTCTCTCTAGCCCCCCACTCCCCTCTGCAACCCCCCGCTCACCCCCGGCGCCCCCCGAATCTTTTCGTCCGAGTAGTCAGTTACTCAGAAAAAGCGGTGCTCAAGTGCAAAAACACCCGAACTGAGCACGCTCGCTCATCTCTAGTTTTTAACATTAGAAAGTCCCATTGACATGCACGTTAAAAAATGCCTAAGGCCGGGCTAACACAATTGGGTCGGATTCTGCATGTGTGAGGACCGCAGTGGATTTCGGCTGTGAGCCCGGCCGATACCCCTACGTATGACACTTTACTGCATTGCGTATGAAGGCAGTGGCTCGCAGGAGGTCATGCACAGTACAGGGTTTTTGGGGGTTTTTTTGTATTTCCCACACTGTCGCTTAGCTATTATGTGGGTACCCACAGCCCGAATGCAATGTTAATTGCGTATGGGCTAGGGGTCACAGGCCTCCACTGACATCAATGGAGACTTTCAGTGTGGATTCCAAGGTAAAATAGAGCATGCTGCAATTTTTCTTCCGCTCACATAATACGCCATTCGTATCCACGAGGGTGAAGGAAAATGCATGCCTTTCAATGCCCGCGTTTTATCGCGGATGCCGATCATGGAACCTGTAGTTCAAATCCAGTTGTGTGAGACCGGTCTACTGACAGGCAATGGATTCCAGATTGCTGCGGCATGGGAGACCCTTAGTGCCAGGCACTTCAAACTTAATTCTCAGGGAGAAAACAAAAAAATGTTTAATGCAATTATATTACAAGACTGATCATACACACACTGTTAAAGGAGCATACATTGTATGAAAAGTTGTTCCCATTTAAAGGAATTACAAAAATGCAATCCCATGTGGGTATTTTCAGATGACATGTCCTGGTGATCTTCTGCACCTGGAGTATGGTCATTTTTGGTCCTCAGCGAATATTGGGACTCAACTATCAAATTGATATACTTCTTCTCCCTTGAAATGGGCCGCAGTCAGCAATGACGCCAGCAGCATCGTGATCCAGGAGGTTTGGATTAGCCCACTACAGAGATGTGCCTATACTGTATTTGTATATTCTGTCTATATGGGTAACCTGCTTACCCAAGCATACACCTCTTTGTTTTTAAATTGATATTCAAAGATGCTAAATGGGGATGTCCCCCTTCTTTACTACACCTATAAGCCCTCATAGATGGGTAGAGTTGGAAGGGACCTCCAGGGTCATCTGGTCCAACCCCCTGCTCAGTGCAGGATTCATTAAATCATCCCAGACAGATGTCTGTCCAGCCTTTGTTTGAACACTTCCATTGAAGGAGAACTCACCACCTCCCGTGGTAACCTGTTCCACTCATTGATCCCCCTCACTGTCAGAAAGTTTTTTCTAATATCTAATCAGTGTCTTCTCCCTTTCAGTTTCATCCCATTGCTTCTAGTCGTTCCTTGTGCAAAGGAGTATAGGACTAATCCCTGTGCACTGTGACAGCCCTTCAGATATTTGTAGACAGCTATTAAGTCTCCTCTCAGCCTTCTTTTTGGCAAGCTAAACATTCCCAGATCCTTTAACCGTTCCTCAAAGGACATGATTGGCAGACCGCTCTCCATCTTGGTAGCTCTTCTCTGTTACCAATGAAGGACTAAGTTTTTTAAGTGTTGTGGCCTTTCTACTGTATTTTTCTTGTTAGCTTTACATTGAAGTGGAATTTTGAGCAAGTGTGAACAAACAACACACTGCAGACAGAGCAATGAAGACTAATTGGGATCTAATAAATTTGGTAATTGCGTGCAAAAATATGTACTTCTTAGTATAGCTATATCTATAGAAAAACAAACATGTCACATGGTGATACCTCTCAAATGCATTAATATTTACATTTTAATGGGTGATTATGGGACGTATTATATTAGGTCTATTTAAAGCAACTGCATTTGTATCAGAGAGTGAGAAAAGGCAAATAATAATGGGGAGGGGAGGTGTGAAAAAGCACTGAATGGAGGTACTAGGAGGGTCAGGTGACAAGCTGGAAACAGAAGAAGGGTTTCAGAGGTACAAATACCAATTAGTGCATTTAACAATATATATCCAGTGGCCTTGATGTAAATTAGTGATAATTTAGTCAGCTGGAAGATAATTAAAACAGCAGTGATATAATGTTACGCATAGGGGCACAAAAAGTGGGTCTAATTACAACAGTGGTGGTATACTATTAGAGGCAAGGGCAAAAAATGGGTAGACTAATTAAAAAAGTGAGAAAATTAATCCAAGAATGGTGGTGTAGACAATGTTTAATGTGTCTTGTCTTCAATGGTGTTTTTTTATGCAACATTCAAAAAAAAAGATGCTCAATAATCATAATTCAAGGTAGAGCGGAGGCCATTACTAAAGCCTATTTAAAATTCCATTCTTGCTGTGTATCATTTCCTATTTTATGATGTGATTTTTTCACAGTTTATAATTAAAGGTCAAGTACTATTTCACATTAATGGTTTTGTTTCACTTGGGATGCTGCCAAACACTTCACTTTTCTTTCATACTAATCCAATTCTCACAGCTCTGTTTTCTCTGGAAAAGTTTAGAGCACATTTGTTTGGTATTTTCATCTTTACCTACATTTCTACTTTTAATTGTTTTTTTTTTCTTATTATTTCTCAAAATTACTTGGTGACTATTAAAGGGTTGTAGCAAGATTACAAGTCATCCCTATTCACAAGATAGGGGATAATTTGTTAATAGTGGGGTCTCACCCCTGAGACCCCGCCAATCACGAGAACAGGGGTCCTATGTTGTCTATTCTCCTCACCGTGGGGTTACTGCACTCTCTGCAGTGAGGAGGAGACTGAAGGGAGTGCTGATCATGCAAGGGCACTGGCGCCTCATTCACTTTCAACGGAACTGCGGAGATCACCAAATGGCACCAATTCGGGGATTTCCGTCAGCCCCATTAAAATGCTCGACCAGCATGTCATTCATTCTGATGTTACTGTACTAGAATAGTATTCGCTGCATGATTCCCTTAAAAAATTAACTTTTAATAAATAATATAAAACAATGGCTCAAAGGACAAAAGACGTCTCAGAAATACTCCCTCTAATCTGGAAAATCTACATAGAATTGTTGCAATGGTGAAAACTAGAGTGGCACAGAACCAAAATGAATTTATCTATCAATTTATAATGTTAACCGAAAGATAGCTAAAGATTAACCATTTAGATACTCAAAACTGACATAAAGGGAGGTAAAAAAAAGTCAATTAGACCCCCTCACCAAGAAAAGCTGCTTTAATTAGGGGTTGTGGCTATCTAGTATATCTGATGTATGCCACCATGTAAAAGAATGGGTATACACCCAGATGAAGCACTCCTCTTCTAATAGCCTAGAAGATCAGTCCCAATTAAACACAGTATGTGGTCCCTGTTATCTCTCTCTGGCTGAACAATGGATTTTAAGCTCACCATAAAATCGTCGTTCAGCCGAGGAGTGAACGATGGCAGCCTTTACACACAATGATTATCGCTCATGTGTAGAGATAAGCGAGCGTACTCGTCCAAGCTTGATGCTCGTTCGAGTATTAGGGTACTTGAGACGAGCACCACGCGGTGTTCGAGTCACTTCCATTTTCTTCCCAGAAAAGTTTGCGCCGTTTTCTGGCCAATAGAAACACAGGGAAGGCATTACAACTTCCTCCTGTGAAGTTCCAGCCCTATACCACCCCCCTGCTGTGAGTGGCTGGCGAGATCAGGTGACACCCGAGTATATAAACTGGGGCCGGCCGCGGCTCGCCACAGATGCACGCTGAGAGACATTAGGGAAAGTGCCGTCCTGCTGTAGCTGCTATAGGGAGAGTGTTAGGCTGTTATCTTCGTCTTCAAGAACCCCGACGGTCCTTCTTAGGGCCACATCTGACCATGTGCAGTACTGTTGAGGCTGCTTTTAGCAGTTTTGCACATTATTTTTTTTTATGTATATTGGGCGTGCAGACCATAGCGCCCTCAGCAATACTGTGCTCCCCCTATACTGCTGCTAGTGATATGTTACTGGGGCCTGTCTAGACTGCTACTACTACTGAAATGGAACTAATACTGTGCTCCCCCTATACTGCTGCTTTGGAATTGTTACTGGGGCCCGTCTTGACTGCTACTATTACTGAAATGGGCGGTTGAGCAGCATGTTACCCAGGAGAAATGGCAGCGGAGTGTCATGCAGGCAGTGATTGTGCTTTGTTGGAGGTAGTGTGGTGCTTAGCTAAGGTATGCCTTGCTAATGAGGGTTTTTCAGAAGTAAAAGTTGTTGGGGGGGGCCACTCTTGCCGCTATTGTGGCTTAATAGTGGGACCTGGGAACTTGAGATGCAGCCCAACATGTAGCCCCTCGCCTGCCCTATCCGTTGCTGTGTCGTTCCCATCACTTTCTTGAATTTACCAGATTTTCACAAATGAAAACCTTAGCGGAACATAGGTCCCATACAAAAATGCTCGGGTCGCCCATTGACTTCAATGGGGTTCGTTACTCGTAGCGAACCCTCGAGCATCGCGGGAAGTTCGACTCGAGTAACGAGCACCCGAGCATTTTGGTGCTCGCTCATCTCTACTGATGTGCCATTGTCTGAACTAATTTTGAGCGATAACCATTGCATGTAAATGGGCCTTAAGTGTTGCTCTTAAGTTAACATTAGTTGTAATACTTGTGAAACTATGTATAACTCACATATATGCAGTGTCTTTGTATGCAAAAGTTATCATATTCAGATTTAGATCTCTATCAGAACTGAAGGCAATGTCCTCACTTAAGTTTTCACATCAAATAGTAAGCTAAGACCAGGAATTAGAACATGTTTTAGACTGTACCAATTCATGCGGTAAAAACAGTGTTCTAACTCCAAGAGAAGTAATATGTTAACATTGGAAATAACTCTAAACAATGTAAGTGTAATGTACTGTAAAATGGCATTAAAAAATATTTTTTGACAATGAAGAGGCATATACTTTAAATTTCCAGAGTATGCAGATATCTTCAACTGTACAAACATTCAAATATCCAAGGTGCCACCATGAAAATTTTGTAAAGTGCGCAAAATGTGTTTGTACACTTAATGGACCAATTAACAGGATCTTGATAGGATCTTCAGTATATGGATATTGTGGAGCCGCCCTTGTCAGGGTGATCACCCTGACTAGTTCACCCACTTTGCTATGACCATATTCAGAAACAAGATAAAAAATAGTTATGATTATTTTAGCCTCCAATCTCTGCTGTAGTTTTTTCTGATGTATAATATACATAATAATGTCACAATGCAGCTCAGAAACCGTGTAAATGGTGATGTCTCAGTAGTGGGACAATGCAGATAGTAATGGAACAGTGTAAAGATAATGCATACAACTATGTCACATTGAATACTTTATGCACAAAGCTGATGTCACAGAACAGGAATCATGCACATAATTCTGGCACATTACAGAAGTAATGTACAGTTGCAGGAAATAGTAAGTGATCCTTTTGGAATTACCTGGATTTTTGCATTGATTAGTAGTAAAATGTGGTCAGATTAACCCAATTACAAACAAACACAATCTACCTGAACCACTAACACATAAACAGTTGTACTCTTCATGTATTTAATTGAGCACATTGAGTAAACATCCATAATAGCAGGGAGGAAAAATGAACGAACCCTTGAATTGAATAACTTGTAGATCCCTTTTCATCAGCAATCACCTTCCCCAAATGTTTTTGGTATCTGCAAATAAGATTTACACAACACTAAGGCCTCATGTCCACGGGGAAAATCGGGCCCGCTACGGATTCTACATGTAGAATCTGCAGCGGGTCCCTCCTGCCCCGCGGACATGAGGGCTGAAAATACAAATAAATAAGAATTTACCTATCCGTAGCGGGCGGCGAAGCTCTGCTCTTCCTCACGGCCGGATCTTCTTTTTCGGCCGGCGGATGAATTCCTGACGCCGGCGGCACGTCGCCGGCACGTCGTCGACGTGCCGCACGCATGCGCCGGGCACATCCGCCGAGCCGAAGCAAGGGAGATGCGGCCGTGAGGAAGAGAAGAGCTTCCCGGCCCGCTGCGGGTGAGTAAATGCTTTAAATTCCTATTTTAGGTCTCCCGCGGATCCGGACGGCTTCCATAGGCTTCAATAGAAGCCCGCGGGAGCCGTCCCCGCGGGAGACCCGCACGAAAATGGAGCATGGTCCAGATTTTTTCATGCTCCATTTTTTTTAAAATCCATTTTATTGACGATCCGCGGGTATTTATCTACCCGCAGGTGGTCAATGCATCCCTATGGGGTGCGGATCCGCGTGCAGGTAATCCGCTGCGGATCCTAAATCATATTTTGCCCGTGGACATGAGCCCTAAGGCCAAGGTCAGACGAGCGTAAACCACGCTGCTGTCATCCTGAAAAAGATTGTGTGACTGGGCTGTCTCTAGCTCAGTGGAGAAGCCCGGTCACAGATTCGTGGTGCAGGCTGTATGCTTCCACAGCTCCCATAGGAGCCTATGGAAAGCACCGTGCACAGCGCGCACCACAAAGCTTATAGGCAAGTCGGCACTCACTCTCCGTTCTTTTTTAGAAGCGCCGATCCTGAAGGGGTTTTCCAGGAAAATACTATTGATGACCTAGCATCAAGATCAGTCATCAACAGTTGATCAGCCGGGGTCTGTCGCTGGGGACCCTGACCGATCAGCTGAGCGGGCACATGCTGTTAGCACCGCAACAACACAGAGGTCGGCATGGAAGCTTCTGCACTGACCTCTATGTAGTGGCCAGCGCTTGTAACTACAGGCATGGCTCCCATTTAAATCAATGGGAGCCGTGCCTGCAGTTACAAGCACCGGCCACTACATGGGAGGTCGGCACAGAGGTTTCTGCGATAACTACTGTGTATTTGGAGCGGAAATCTCCACTCCAACCTCCCATGTAGTGGCCGGCGCTTGTAACTGCAGGTGCGGCTCCCATTGATTTCAATAAGAGCCGTGACTGCAGTTACAAGCGCTGGCGACTACACAGAAGGTGGAGCAGAGGCATCCACTCCAACCTCTGTGTTATTGCTGCACTGACAGCATGCGCCCGCTCAGCTGATTGGTCGGGACCCCAGATGATCAATTATTGATGAACTATCCGGATGATAGGTCATCAATAGTATTTAACTGGAAAAACCCCTTTAAGGGGGAATTTTAGGCCATTCTTTCCTTTAAATGTGTTTCAATTCATCAATATTTCTGGGATGTCTTACATCTTGCAGTCATGCCACAGGATCTCTGTGGAGGTCACTGACTTAGCCCTTCCAATACAAAAATCTTCATTTTCAACTATTTTTAGTTGATTTATTTGTGTGCTGTGGGTCATTGTCTTGTTGCATTACCAAAAGTCTCTTCATCTTGAGGTCATGATACACCTTAGAATTGATTGTTTTCTCAATCATCGCAAGGCATCTAGGCCTTGAGGCAACAATACATCCCTGAACTGTGATGCTTCACAACTGGGATGAGATTTTGGTATTGGTGTGCTATGTTCTTTTCTTCCAAACATAGAGTTGCACATTTATGGTGAAAAATTCCACTTTTGCTTCTGTCCATAGAACTTTTTCCCAGAAGCATTGTGGAACATTCAGGTGGTCTCAGGCAAAACTTGAGAACGACTGCAATGTTTTTAGTGGACCTCAATGGTTTTCTTCATGGTGTCCTTCCATTAACATCATTCTTTTTCAGTGTTTTTTTTAACAGTAGACACCTGAACAGAGGGTTTTGCAGTTGATAGGTCTTTTGCCGTCACCTTCTGCAGGTCTTTTGCCATCACCTTTGGGTTCTTTCTCACCTTTTTCAGGATTGCCCATTGTGCTTTTGGAGTCATCTTAACAAAACCCCAATACTAGGTAGCAACACTTCTGAATTTTCTCGATTTGTAGATAATGAGTCTAACCATGGATTGTTTTACACTCAAGTCATTAGCAATGCTTTGTAGCCTTCTCGACATTCATGCGTCTCTATAATACATTATTTGAACTCTTCTGAAGGCTTTTTGCATCAAGACAAGGTTTACACTTGACAATTTTTTCTTGAGAAGAACAAATTTGTCACTATCCAGGCTTTGTGTGGCTTTGTTTAATGGGCAAAGCATTTATGAAACCTGTACTTTAACCTTATCTCTTTAATTTAAATACCATTTGCCAATTGGCTGTTGGAGAAGTCCTGTCACTGACACAGAGATTCACTTACATTTGCTCCCTGCACTGTGGATTTTTGTCGATGTGCTCAATAAAAGACATGAATGATACAACTGTTAGTATGTTATTAGTTTAGTTACATTTTTTTGTCGGTAATCAAGTCTTAGATAACAATCAGACCAAATTTTCTTAGAAATCCATGTGATTCCAAAGAATTCACTTACTTTTTCTTGCTCCACATGCTTGCTTAGATTTCCTTCATGTACTCCAATATAATATAAGGCACATATTGAATAAGTTAATCATATAAAACACACTATACATACAAGGTAATATTACACAGCAAATTAGATAAAAACAAACTCATTTACTTAGTTCACTTTCTTTCACTTTCCAATTACATTTTGCTTTTATGTTATGGAAATGATATATTCCCTTTCATTTCAGCGACATTTTACATGTTAATTTGAATATAATACTACCTTGTACATCCTAACGATGCATGCTGTGATGATTAATTGCTAATGAACATCAGAAGCTGTAACTGGAATGCATACCATGATGTGTTGAAGAGATGATTGATTGGTTTTAAAACCCACTGTTAAGAGAATACTCGCTACATGAACATCAATCTGTGAAGTTATGGATTTAGATTTTATAAGGGTCAGCTCTAGTAGAGAGATAAAGGGAAGAAGAACATACTGTAATTGTAAAGCTTTCTTGGTGTTTTGCATCATTGGCAAAAATGCGTTCAAGTTACAATACTTTGTTCTTATTTTTCAGAGATTTTGTCAATGTGCTCTTCCAGACCAGGTCTCATATGGACATCCAGCAAATGAACATCACCATCTTCATCAATGTTCACATACTAATGCAGTGTCCCAGTAGCTGGCCCACAGCGGGGTAGAGTAAGACCTTGTTACGGGCTCTACCATCTCCTCCCCTGGAGGTAGCTTGGGACCTGACCACACCACTGCTGAGGGAGATCACAGGGGTTGTAACCGAGGGTTGTTACCTTAAGTCCAGTTGTCACTCGTGATGCCACCATTCCGTCTTCTGTGGCGAATCTCACAGATGTAATAAAGTAGTCCACACACAGAGTAACTTTCTAGACAAGAAGCGGGAACACTAGAAGTTCTTGAACTTCAATCCAGCAAGCAGTCTTAATACAGATACAACAAACCAAAGTGGTGTAACAGAGAGGATTCTCGGGGCATCAGGATACTCCACAGTCCAAGTTATCTGTGAAGTTCCTGTCCCGGCAAACTCCCTCTCTCTACCAGTAAACACTCACTCTCACTTTCTCCTCTTCTCGCTAGGCAGTGAGTTGTTTCAGCCCCAGTGCTCATCAGAAATGCAGAGGATTCCTGGGTTGATTAGACCTAGGTTGAGCATCAGACCATCTCTTGGCTTCCTCCATGCTCCACACATGAACCGACTTGTCTGGTGTGTGGGTAAACTACGCCTACTATTTCTCCCTTTCTCCGCTACTCCTTTTCATTCTGCAAAAACATATATCAGGCATGATCACATGACCACAAATGATACACACAAAATGTTACATTTTCCAGACAGGACAGAACATACCAGACATTAACCCATTCAATTGATGTAGTTTTTGCTGGAAACCAGGTCAGCAAAAAAAAGGTACTTGAGTTTAGTTTGACGATTTAAATGGATGTTTGGAATAATGGCAATCAGTGGAAATAGCAGGGAAATGTTACCCCTTTAAGGATTGAAAGAACACCAAAGAGATTATTCATGCACTGCTATTAATTGCATGCATTTAACATATGTGTTTAGTCTGAAGTATTTTTTAAGCCTTTGTTCCAACTTGCATTAGGTCTTCTCTGGAAGATTAGTGTTGTTTTTTGGCCCACAGAACAGATCATAAAATGTCTTCCCTGGTTCCTGTAAAACCAGAAGCCATGATGCCAGTGGGAACAGAACCTCAGAGATCTGGTAAAATGTCTCTCTTTTTGTATATCCCATATCCACCTAGCCATCTATAATGTTTTAGTATGTCTGCAATGTAAAGCAGTATATCTATCACATGTATTTTTGTATGAACGAGGTCCTCAGGATCTTTAAGAACTTTGTCACATCCCAAGTCTTGTGCATCCCCGTTTTAGCTTTGGTAATGTTGGGAGTTAGAGTTTGCATGGAGGATCCATGTTTGGCTTCCTACCCACTTCTTTTCTTTCAGTCTTCAGCTTTAGCACCCAAGGCTTGTAACAGCTGATAAAGTAAAGTTAGCTCTCAGCTGTTGTAGGGTAGATAACTCAGGAGAGTTTGTTGGTATTTTTGATATCAGGTTTTGCCGCTATTATGAAACATGTTATATTGAGTATTGTAAAGCTGTTGCAGTATCATGACATAAACCTCACTCTTACTTTAGCAAAGCCTCAGTTCAGTAACACTTCTCAAGTGGATCTTTGCTTGGTTGGAAGGAGAAGCTTTTTGATCTCTGATTAAGTTAAACGTATCAAATTGAGCTCATGCCTACAAACAGTCTTCACGGCTTAAAACACCGTAAGCTCTTCTATCACATCATTCATGTGATTTTCTTTTGAATTCTTTTTTTTATCACTAGTTTGTTCAATTTTTCATATTAAAAACATATTGTAACAACCAATAAATCCACCCATTGAAATAAATTATTTGATTATTCACTTAAAAGGGATTTCAGAATTTAAAAATGTAACAATATTCGTCCAAAATAACAAAAAAAAAAATAAGTATTGCAATTTATAAATTTTGATTTAACCCACCTAATGTTAAAATACTTCCTAAAAATACTGTATAATATACTCTTTGTGGAGAAAAAACATCAAGCCCCTAGAAGTTGTTGTTTTGCTGCAAAACTCGGCATGCAATTACATCTCAGACAGATATGGAAATGATTAGAATTGTGGCGCGATTACATGAACAGCTATGCCATATGAAGCCTTAAACGTTGTACTACTCATGGCCTATAAAAAGGCTCCCAGAGGCTCCTTGTGTGTAATGACCTCTTTTTCCACTTGTGTAGAGCTTGTTGACCACTAGACGCCTCTACAAGGCAATCAAATAGATTTCTCCTAGTTAACAGAGTTTGAAAGGGGCTGCATTATTGTAATGCAAAAAGCTGGATGCTCGTATTGACAAAATACTACCACCTGGGCTGTTCTGACCAGACTGTCAGGAGGTATTGGGACCAGTGGATGTGTGAGACATGTACCCATGTCACCTGATCTCAGGACGCCTTCAACAGACTATCAGTGGAAAGGATCGTCTAATCGTCCGACAAGTACGAGCAGCTCTAACTGTTTTGTTGTCCGCCATCCAGAGACAGGTGCCACCATTGTTACAGGTCCATGTGTCTGTCAGAACAATTTCTAGGCACTTGGCTGAAGGACATTTGGTCTCATGGCAACTATTATGTATACTGTCTTTGACACCTACCCACCATTATCTCCATTTGCAGTGGTGTTGTGAACAACGAAACTGGACTGCTATGGAATTGAACTGGGTTGTCTTCAGTGATGAATCCCCCCTAGGTCAACAGACATGAACAGCCATGTTCATGTCTGGAGACCTAAGGGTGAGCACTTCAACCCTGCCTTTTCTGTGGAGTGGCACACTGCCCCCACTGCTGGTGTGATGGCCTGGGGGGCCATCCCATATGACAGTTGGTCACCCCTAGTAGTGGTACGAGGGACAAGGATAGCTCAATGATATGTTCAGGATATCCTGCAGCCACAAGTGTTGTCTTTCACTCTAAAAGACATTATAGCATACACTATTATATCGCTCAAGAAAGACATTCAGGCCCCTCTCTTCTATTGAAATTGCCATCATTACTGTTACGGCTTGTCAGTCGCAACAGTGTGTGGCATGGTGCCCGCGATGCAGGGTCATAGCTGTCGTCCTGTTGCTATTCAGGACAAGGGTTAATGCACATTGTGCGGAGATTGCTTGTTGCTATTTCTCTATATTCTACATGCTTGCATGCTGACTATTATTCATACCTGGGAGAGAGTTTGGGGTGTGGTTCTTTAGTTGCTCTTCCTATCAGCAGGTGTAGAGAGCTTTATATCCATACCCCGCCCTTTCCTCCTTGCTAGTTATTCAGTTCTCTAGAGGAGAGGTTGGTTTTGGTGAGATCCTCTAACCTGGTTGAAAAGCTTCTATTGCAGATAAGTGCTGGTGTATCCTTCCTATTGTTTTTTTGTTACCTATGTTGTTTTGCTTTGCATTGCTGTGTCAGTACATCTCTCCTGGGTTCCTGTCAGGGATAGTCAGGGGCCAGAAGAAGACAGCGTAGCTGTCCTTATCGGGACAATAACTCTGCTTGCAGGCAGGGCCTCCTCACTTCCGTTTGGTAAGGCACAGGTTTTTTCCATCTTCCTGGAGTGGTGCTCACTGTCCTGCATTGTATGGTGAATGATTCTTGCATTCAGTGTGAACGCCCCCCCTGCGCCTGTGCTGAGCGTTGTGCTCTTGTGCCGCACGGACATGACAACTACATCCTCACGCAGAGAGTTCCAGAGTCCCATAGCTCTTACAGTAAAGAACCTCCTTCTATGTTAGTGTAGAAACCTTCTTTCCTCTAGACGTAGAGGACACCTCCTTGTTACAGTCACAGTTCTAGGTATAAATAGATGGTGGGAGAGATATCTGTAGTATCCCCCGATATATCTATACATTGTTATTAGGTCACCCCTCAGACATCATTTTTTTTAAAGTAAATAACCTCAATTTCGATAACCTCTCTTGGTATGGTAGTACATCCATTCTATTCATTACCATAGTTGCCTGTCTTTGAACCCACTGAAGCTGTGATATGTCCTTCTTGAGTATAGGTGCCCAAAACTTACACCATATTCCATGTGTGGTCTGACCAGTGACTTGTAAAGAGGAAGAACAATGTTCTCATCATGCGCCCCTAGATTTCTTTTGATGCACCCAATGATCCTATTTACCTTGGCAGCAGCTGCCTGACACTGGTTACTCCATTTAAACTTACAGTTAACTAAAATCCCCAAGTCCTTTTCCATGTCAGTTTTGCCCAGTAGTTTCCCATTTAGTGTGTAATGGTGACATGTATTTCCTCTGCCTATGTGCATAATGATATCAGTGTTAAACCTCATTTGCCACTTTTCTGGCCAAGCCCCCAACCTATACAGACCCATCTGCTATCGCATTCTGGCCTCTCTTGTACTAATTACTTTCCATAGTTTTGTATCGTCTACAAATATTGATATTTGTCTGTACAATCCTTCTACGAGGTCATTAATAAATATATTAAATAGAATAGGGCCCAAAACAGACTGTGTGGTACCCCACTAGTAACGGTGACCCCTCCAATACTGCTCACTGTGGTACCGCACTAGTAACGGTGACCGCTTCAATACTGCTCCCTGTGGTACCGCACTAGTAACGGTGACCCCTCCAATACAGCCCCCTGTGGTACCCCACTAGTAACGGTGACCCCTCCAATATTGCCCCCTGTGGTACCGCACTAGTAACGGTGACCCAATAAGAATAAGTACCATTAATACCACCCTCTGCTTTCTATCACTGAGCCAGTTACTTACCCACTTACACACATTCTCATTTTATATATCAACCTTTTATGCAGCACAGTACAAAAAGCTTTGGGAAAGTCCAGATACCCAAGATGGAGTGACTCTCCTGGTCCCGTCTAGAACTTACCTCCTCATAGGAGCTGTTGAAAGAAAGAGAGAGAGATTTACCCACCCTTTCTCGGAGGTGGTCTCTTCTCTTAATGCCCTAATATTGGAGGAAGAAGTGCTTGAGGTTCTTCAGAATCTCCCAAATGGAAAGTCTCCAAGCCCTGACATGTTAAAATATCTGTACTACAAGACCTTCAGGCAATCCTTGTTCTTAGGCTGCTCCTATCATTCAATTCCTTTCTTGATTGCTCTGCTTTTCCCTTCTCTATGTTTTATTCTAACATCACTCTGATTCTCAAAACCAGAAATGGCGCACAGGATTGTTATTGTCCCATTACATTGTCTAACTCTGACATTAAATAGTTTACGTGTACATTGGCTAACTGGTTTATTGCCCAACTCCCTTAACTGATTTATGCAAGGGGCTGACAACACTAGATGTACTATTAACCTTATTGATATGCTTAATAAGCAATCTAAGCCAGCCCTTCAACTGGGACTCTAAGCGGAAAAGGCTTTTGACCACCTATAACAGCCCTTTATATTTGAGATACTGCAGTCTTTTGACCTCTCGACTCATTTCCTGACAGCCATTCATGCTTTATACTCCTCTCTTACCGCTACAGTCAAGCTACCACATTTCATTTCCAGCAATTTTCCCATTTCTAATGGCATCAGACAGGGCTGCCTTCTATTCCTCCCTTCTCTTTGCCTTATCTCTAGAACCCCAACCAGCTAAGATACGCCAGCACCCTAAGGACATCTTGCTCACATTAACGAACCAACATACTACCTTTCCCAATGTTTATGCAATGTTACATGAGTATGGTCAGTTCTCTGGCTACAAGATTTAAACATCTAAAACTGAAGTGTTACCCTTAAAGGGGTTGTCCCGCGCCGAAACGGGTTTTTTTTTTTTTCAACCCCCCCCCCCCCCGTTCGGCACGAGACAACCCCGATGCAGGGGTTAAAAAAGAACACCGGACAGCGCTTACCTGAATCCCCGCGCTCCTGTGACTTCTTACTTACCCGGTGAAGATGGCCGCCGGGATCTTCTCCCTCGGTGGACCTCAGGGCTTCTGTGCGGTCCATTGCCGATTCCAGCCTCCTGATTGGCTGGAATCGGCACGTGACGGGGCGGAGCTACACGGAGCCCCATTGAGAAAAGCAGAAGACCCGGACTGCGCAAGCGCGTCTAATTTGGCCATTAGACGGCGAAAATTAGACGGCAACCATGGAGACGAGGACGCTAGCAACGGAGCAGGTAAGTGAAAAACTTTTGATAACTTCTGTATGGCTCATAATTAATGCACAATGTACATTACAAAGTGCATTAATATGGCCATACAGAAGTGTATAGACCCACTTGCTGCCGCGGGACAACCCCTTTAAGTATCCCCAGTCCCATTTTAGATTTATTGTGGCATGGCCTTATCCTTTCACTGGAATTGATAGTTAATAAATATTTGGGGTCTATATTATCAGCTCTTACTCTGCTCTCTATTCATATAACTTCCCCACCCCCCCCCCCTTTTCCGGAAGCTAAAATCTACACTAACTAGATGGGGGTTACATTACCTTTATATTGGCAATTTACCAGCCTTCATTAGCCCCAACGTAAGCCCCAGTTCAACATAGGTATATGATTGAATGGGAGGTAATCTTGGGGTCATCCATTTCCCAGGAGCTATGGCGCCTTGTTTGGGATATGGCTGCCAAATCTTCTATGTAAAAGGAGACCAGTATAAAATCTACACCATTTCAAAGCTTCTATTTCCCCTACATGCTGGCGCTTCCAATGGGATACCAGCCCTCTGTATCATATCTTCTGGCAGTACCCTCTCATTTGTCCTTTTGAAACATAGTGCAGGCTCTAACAGGGGATCTCTTTTACCATATAATCCCCCTGGATTCCCCCTCTTACATATCTACTTGGCACATCTCCTAGACGTCTCGCTATTGGTTCCACCAGGCTATTCCTCCTTCTTAGTTTGGCTACTAAGCCACTCATCACATGTTCCTGGAAATAAAGTGCTCTACGCTCCTGTATGGACCTACACACCAGGCTGCGAGAGATCTGGTCCTTAGACTATCTGACAGCTTCACTTAATGCTCTGGAGATGTTTCAGGTTATCTGTGACCCCTGGGACACCCTAAATATCCTTGCCTCTAGGTAAGATTCTTATGACCACACAACCTGACAAGTATACACAAGACTGGGTGTCCCCATTATTCCCTTCTCTACTACCTCCTTCTGCATCCTACTTACTCCTATGTCTGTTTTGCCTTCTTCGATGTCTGGTTTTAGATAGCATTAAAGGAGATGTCCCGCGCCGAAACGGGTTTTTTTTTTTTTAAACCCCCCCCCCCGTTCGGCGCGAGACAACCCCGATGCAGGGGTTAAAAAAACCACCCGCACAGCGCTTACCTGAATCCCGGCGGTCCGGTGACTTCAATACTTACCGCTGAAGATGGCCGCCGGGATCCTCTATCTTCGTGGACCGCAGCTCTTCTGTGCGGTCCACTGCCGATTCCAGCCTCCTGATTGGCTGGAATCGGCACGTGACGGGGCGGAGCTACACGGAGCCCCATAGAGAACAGCAGAAGACCCGGACTGCGCAAGCGCGGCTAATTTGGCCATCGGAGGCCAAAAATTAGTCGGCACCATGGAGACGAGGACGCTAGCAACGGAGCAGGTAAGTAAAAAACTTTTTATAACTTCTGTATGGCTCATAATTAATGCACAATGTATATTACAAAGTGCATTATTATGGCCATACAGAAGTGTATAACCCCACTTGCTGCCTCGGGACATCTCCTTTAAGGTTTAGAGCCTTCTATTTGGTTATATTTTGCTGTGTTATGTTATACATATTTTGTTAAAGGATGTTTTATATATTGGTCTGGGGTCTGAGAATTTTCATGATATGTCTGCTTTCTTTTGCTGATGCTTTTCTACTCTCATAGTTTTTTTGTTCTTGAATTATGATTCCAAGTTCCTATGTAATTGGATTATTTTCTTCTTGGCTTTTTCTTGTATTTACATTTAAAAATGTAATAAAAATTACAATTATTTTTAAAAAAGGATTGGTGGGGAGGTCAATGTAAGCCAGTGCCATTAGTGTTGATATCTATAGAGAGTGAGGCCATTTTGACTTACACCTAGAGGCAATGAAACCTGAAAAATAGATGGTGGATATTTTTTCAAGCTTTGCTGCTTAACAATATCTCAATATCAGCTCTGTATAATAAAATGCACACCATACTTTAATCAGAAAGTATTGCACACCTCAATTTGGTGGCTCAGTATCAAAGGTCTATGATTTCTATTTATTAGCAGAATGATCCCAGTATAAGTAATACGTTGACATACATATCCTCTTTGTATGGGTATTCTTGAAACAGTTTAAACATTGAAATAATTGGCTTGGTCTCTTTCTGATCTGGTCTTGAAATTAGTTGCTTGAATTTCCCAATTAAAGGAATTATTTATGATGGATCAACTTTATCATTGGTGTTATAAAAGTCCCTTCACATGGGAACATAATCTGCCTGTACTAACGACCACTTACCAACAATAACCAGGTCAGTCAGCGCTTGTTCCCTTCATGTACATGGGCAGTTTATATGCTCTATGTGGACAACTGATTATTGACAGCCGTATGGGGACATACAGTTGTGTTATTGATCGGCTGCACATCCTCAGTTTACATGGGGAGATATACAGCCAACTAGTAAGCATTTTATGCTCACCTAAACATTTGCGCATTCATCATCTGATTGTTCATCCTTTCACACAGCCTGATTGTTGGGCGAATGAGCAATTATTGCAACATGTGGACTGGATAATTAGCCCATGTAAGAAGACTAGAGATGAGTGAGTGTACTCGCTAAGGCAAACTACTCGAGCGAGTAGTGCCTTATGCGAGTATCTGCCTGCTCATCTCAAAAGATTTGGGTGCCGGCGGGGCAGAGCGGTGAGTTGCGGGAGTGAGCAGGGGGGAGAGAGGGAGAGAGAGATCTCCCTCTCTCACCGGCGTCCGAATCTTTTAAGACGAGCGGGCAGGTACTTCCATAAGGCACTACTCACTCGAGTAGTTTGCCTTAGCAAGTACGCTCACTCATATCTAAAGAAGACCTTAACACCTGCCACTAGGGACAGATGCATTGGGTTTCTTTTCCTTGTACCTCACTTCTCTAGGCACCAACAATCATCACTTTTAATTCTATTTATGTTCTCCCCCTTTCACTAGTGTACTATGGTGCCACATGTGTCTTCAGAGTCTTGATGAAGACCCATTGTGGGTCGAACCTTCGCTGTTGGGGCTTGTACCATGGGCTAATAAAGGTCTACTTATTTGTATCTATCTCGCTGTTTGAAGTCTGCCTTTACACTTTATTATTGGACTACTTTGGGATAAAGAATCCAGTTCCCTTGAGGTGAGCACCATTATTTTCTCCATTCCACCCTAATTATCGGATTGTGGTGAGTGCTGCTGATGACCGGTTTTTCATTTGATTGTCTTTAGAGCTTATCAACACTTCTGATCTTCTATATGACACCAGCAATTATTCCATCATTGTGGACCTCAAAAGGTGGAGGAGTTGCAGCTATTCAACTGTTTATCTGTCTACCAATATAGCAGTGCACAAAAGAGTGAGCAACGGTTTTGGGTAGGGAAGGGGTTCAATACGTATATAATATGGTGCCCTTGTACATATTTTTTTCTTGAGCTTTTTTCACAGCTGTGTCAGAGGCACCATTCCGAGCCTCCGGTACAGATGTGTCCAAAATTCTTAGACGAATCACATTATATTTAATTTGGAAAATGCTGGAGGGCAGGCCGAAAGCCAGAGAGACTTCATTAGAGCCAATGCGATCCATCCAGTGCCATTCGTTTCTATCATAGGATGTTTCCATTCACTGCCGAGATTCTGTTTTTCTGCTCCCAGGATGGAGTAGGGAAGTGGAAACCTTGAACATACGTGTGACCTGAGCCTTATTTTGTTGTTGATTGCATCAGTCAAATTGTATGACTGTACTTTGACCATCATTCTCTGGTGGTACTTGAATAGTGAATGAAGTAATGGGTTTATCCTTACCAATTACCACAACTTCTTTTGAGCTGATGTTAACATCTCTGATTATGTTCTTGTCTTCTGCCATGTAAGGGCGCCTACCCACTTGCGATTTTTTTTCCTTTGCGTTTTTTCTGAAGAGCAATTAGGATAGAATGTGTTCTTGTCCACTTGCGTTTTTTTTTTTGGTCCGTTGCAATTTTTAACATAGGAACTGTCAGTTGCATATGTGTCCTTATTTTTCTCTTAATGCACCCATGAATGTCAATGGAAATTAACGGAAAAGGCGCGAAAAAGCCGCGAAAAACGCACGGAAAACACGCTAAAAACGCGCGGAAAACGCTGCGTTTTTCACGCACGAAAATCGCAAACGCCAGTGGGTAGGCGCCCTAATAAAGGTGATTAAAATGCTTGACTAGAAACATCCAATGGCGTTGTCATTATCCAGCAATGCAATGGTAATGAAGGTGTTTTTACAGTATAGTAGTACATGTACAATCGCTCAATAATGGCAAAGTAATTCATAAATTGCAGTCTTTCAAAATGTGCCTTCCATTATCTCCGCTTGTATAATTTAACTCTCTTTTGAATGCCGTTTAATCTGTGTGCTGGAGGGTAAAATACAGAAGAGTTGTTTAATGCATGGACATAAATAGCATACAATTGTGATAAAATGATTACAGTAGGTTATCAATCACAGCTACTAACTCTGCAGATTCCTTGGCAGGTAACAGTCACATCTTATTGAAGACACTATTTTTGCCAATTTACACTAGTAGCCAACAAAACCAACAGACTCAGCCAAGTACTGTACCTTGTAGCACTCAACACTTATCTTCCAGTGTCATAGGTTGAGCAGCTTTCTGTAATGCAAATGTGTGTGCAAGAAGTAAAATAATTTTTTGGAAAAAGTTGACCATGTGCACTATCCAAATAAAAGTACGTGGACACCCTTATCAGGAGAAAGGATCGTGTCTTATAAGCATGTCATGTGTGCTAAATAGAAATGAGCGAGCACTCTCGGATAAGGCAGTTACTCGAGCGAGCATCGCTCTTCTCGAGTAACTGCATTCTCGTCCGAGCAGGCTCGGAGGGTGGCGGGTAGAGATTAAGGCATACACACACCTACGGACAGTAGGCATTCAGGTATACACACACGTCCGGATGAAAGGGATTCATGCGTCCGCACACCTACGGATGGAGGGGATTCAGGCTCCCACACACCTATGGATCGAGAGGATTCGGATGTTAACACACCTATGGACAGAGGGGATCAAACATCACTAAATATAAATTCCAATCTGGATCCAGACAAACACCCACAGAACATAGAGTCTAGACTCAAACACTAACAAGCAGACTACACCCATCTAACACAACATAGAGCTAGACTCACACACCAAACTGGATCCAGACAGAGAGCTGCACAGCATACATCCTAACACAGCTAGACTACAGAATGACCCACACCCAGGAATGAGCGTGACTGAGTTAAATATACTCACACCATGACTGATTGGCCAACCAGGGGACATGACTCCCTGTTGATCAAACAGTTCCTACACCAAAGGAATTTTTATAGCAGAGTAGAGAGGAAGGTTCAATGAGGAATTTCCAACAATGTCACAGGGACCTTTATAGGGTGACTGGTAAAACGTAAACAGCAGGGCTGAAGTCATAGTCACGTGGACCAGGCTGACTTAATATCTCCACCCTAGTTCCACTTCCTGTTACAGCTGCAACGCCGTAACACACCCCAGATTGTGCTTCTTTCCATCCTATCTGGCTCCATTGGTTCACAGAAGAAGGGCCTACTTTGATTTTGTCTGACAGCAGTCAGGTCTATCCTACCCCACTAAGCGCTGCGGAATAAGTTGGCGCGATACAAATAAAGATTATTATTATTATTACTGATGCTCCACGGTACAGTGGTATAAAGAGATGGATCGTTTATCCTGTATGGAGGAGATGTGTGCTGAACACTTTGGGGATGTTAACAAATATGTGGTAGTCTGGCAGCCCTGGCTGGAGATAAAGACCACTCAAACATTCTGAGATCTTTCCTCCCAGTGATCGCTTCCTTAATCGTCAATTGTATTTTTGCCTGCCCCTATTCCTGCAGTGGTGGACATTTGTAGTTTCCAGGCACTTAATTTTTTCTTCTCCCCTCAATCCCCATATATGTTTATATATATATATATATATATATATCTTCTTCCTCTTCTTTCTCTCACTTTTTCACTATCTATATCTTACCTTTTCTTCTCTCTTATCCTTTGAGCACCTTGGCACTGCATGATCTTCCTTCCTCCATATTTCCTACATTTCTCATTGCTATGGCGGTGTACTAAAGTATCGCCTCCAGTTGGCCAAAACCATAGATGCCTGCTTCATCATTACACGGAGTGCCAACACATATCTTTCTGGATTTATACTTTAATTCTACCCCATCGAGGAATGGAAGGACGTTTCACGCCACTCGTTTATTGTTGTAACTGTTTTCTTTTCTGGCTTGTTCTGTACTCTCTTGGTACTGCGTGACTACAGTTGTTATTTTGTATTTAACCCTTTACAATCCAATTTAGGATTCAGGGTTTCCTAGGGGGCTTTCTCTTTCTGCCATTATACAATGGTGCCATCTGCTGGCTAGAGCCTGTACTGCGGTATAGGACATGCTGGAGAGGCCCCCCGACAACAGAGCGGCCACTAAAATACAGTAAAAACACCCTGCCGGACGTCTTCCGACATCAGAGCTGTACAGCCTTCAATCAGAGAGGCACAGACCTCTTCATGTATTAAGCACTTCCTGTGCACCTTCTTAGAAATGTACGCCATGTCCGACCTGGCGTACATTTCTAAGGAGGTACACCAGTATGTTTTGTAAATTACACATAGATCTGTCAGTCTGGGGTGGCCACATTTCCTACTGAGAAGCACCGTCCACTTTTTGGAAAAATGATGGGGTCGGCACAGAATGAAAAAAAATCAAGACTTTTTGTGCAAATACTTACGCGATGCTATGCAGGAAACAAATCACAGCATGTCCTATCTAGCTAAGAGACCTTGCATTGCAGCCCCATTGTTTTCAATGGGGCCAGCCCAGCAGCACCAGCCCAATTGAAAGCAATGGGAAAACTCCACGATCCTCTGCCACGGCTGTGACAGCCGCAGCGGGGAATCCCTTCATCCCCACAGTGATGTGAGGCTATTTCACATGAAAACGCTTCGCATTCACGGGGCTTTCTCATGGTGGGGAGCGCGATATGGGGACGATATTCACGGTTGTGCTCGCCAGTGTGAAGAAGCCCTAAATGAGCCACACAATTTTAACCACACACAAACAGCCAACAGTTACACAGAATTCTGCTAGTACTTCAGGATGACAATATTTTCTAGATAAACTTTCATGAGGAAAATATCTCCTTTTGACAAATGAGACAGCCGAACAAGCACTTTGTGCTTCATTTTACTTTAATTTCTCTTATTAGGAATTCAAACAAAATAACTTGACAGTCGTATCCTTCAAAGACTTGACAGGCATGTATTTTAAATGCAAAATAATCATCGTTTGCAATGGAAATAAGAATAAAAGTTGCAAAATGAAAAAAGCAGAACAAGAAGGTGAGAAATCTTACTGGAATCTTAAGGAATGTTTTATATATAGTGTATAAATTGTTAGTGTATTCATTGTTTGGAGCAAAATAAAGTTTTAGAACTAGAGGTCACCCAAGTACAACATCGTAAAACGTAGTAAGAGAGCATAAGAGTAACACCAACACGAGTCCACAACAAGACCAGTCGACTTTCCACTAGTGGAGATAAGTGCTATGTAAATAGTATTGTAGGTCTCGAAGCACCATATAAATTCCAGAATCTGTCTTAGGTTTCTGCACAGTAAACACACGGGACTTTAGTCTTTACATAAAAAGTCTCACCAATAAATAAAAGTTCCAGAATCACATAAAGAATTCTTGTTGTCACAAGATTAACCCAAGGCTCCCGAATATTCAAGGCCTCAGGTTTCAGTTTATAATGAGTCCCTGTATACTATTTACATAAGTCACCCAAACAATTGTCATTAGAACTAAACCTACAAAGCTTTAACGATGGCACATTGTAACTGTTGAATGTTTCTCCTCTGACTGCAATTGTGTACTCCAACTTATATCTTACACACAAGCACATTGTTTTACAATACTGTCCTGCCTGTGGCCTGCTGTCCATATGGGATGCCACTGCCAGGCCTGCACCAACAGATTAGGGGTTTACAGTAGTTCAGCCCCTTAAGGACACGGCCTGTTTTGTTCATAAAGACGCAACGTTTTGGGGGGATTTTCATCTCCACTCTTCAAAAGACATAAGTTTTTCTATTTTCACATCAACATGGACATCTGAGGTCTAGTTTCTTGCATGGTGGGCTGAAGCTTTTATTGGTACCATGTTTGGGTATGTATAATGTATTGTAAAACCTTTTTTCAGAGGACAGGGAGAGAAAATACAAATTCTGCCATTGTTTTTATTCTACAGCGTCAGGCTCTTTCACAAGAGCATATATCAGTCGCTGTTGTCACGGCCAGACGATGTATGCTACGGTGTGAGGAGTAAAAACTCGTGAACAGGCGCACAAATCTAACATTTGTGCACACATACAGACAGCATGGTCCTCCGGAGACTCACCTCCTCTTTCCTCCCCTATGGCTGTTTTCAATGGGATGGGGTGGGAGGGGGAGGGGCTAAGCTTTTGCCTCTCCCTGCCTCTTCTTCGCAGCCCGCAATAGGAGGAGGTAGGACGGGGAAGAGCTTAGCTCTGCCCCGTCTTGCCCCCTCCCATTGCAATCAGCCGGAGGGGAGGAGAGAAGGGGGAGGGAGTTTAGCAGTCACGCCCGAAAGATAGTTCCAGGACTATCTTTCAGGCCTGGCGCTATATTAGCCTGGCCGGGCGTTTTCACACTGTGGGAATACGGCCATGTGATCTGATGCATTGGAATCCAATGCATCAGATTGTAGCGTATATCGGCCGACCGTAAAAACAGCAGGCCGATATATGCTCGTGTGAAAGAGCCCTCACTCATACAGTATATTTCTTATATTGTCCAAAGATACAATTAATTTATAATAGCCAGGTCAATTAAGTTACTTTTTTCACAGAGCACTCCATATTTATTGAGGCTATACTCATTTATCCTAGGATATGCCACATGTGGTTCACAGTTCCATAAATCAATACCAAAAGTGTAAAAAGGGAGGTGTGGGAGGGCATTATAACAGGGCTCATGACTTTGTGTAAGCATATATGCCCTAATGAACACAGGTTCAAATACTCATCCATCCCGATATCATGACTTCATGGTACAAAATGACACCTGGTATCACGCCAGAAACCGGGTGGCTAAATTGACATTAAATGTCCATTTGGATGCAGTAACATTTTGTATTTGGTCCCTAGAAGTACATTTTGACTAGAGGGGGAAAACATCAGAATGGATGAGTATTTGACCAGATAGTGGCATTATGACCAGATAGTGCCCAGTTGAGAGTGAGCATGGGCACCCTTTCAGGACGGTACTGTACCCTGAAAGTAAGGCTCTCTTTACACGAACTATAAAGTGTTTGCTGTTGAAGCAGTTCCTAATGCATCTCTCAGTGTATTTATTGACTATAGTTAGTCAAACATACACCAAAAAAAGTTCTCTTGGCATTCATTTTGGCACACATTTAACCTGTATGCATTTTTAAACTGTTTTCAAAAGCATAATCAACTAAACAATGTATATCGCACAGTGGGCAGTTTAAAAAAAATGGAAATTAAAAGAGTTGTCCAGCTTCTGGGCAACATTTCCTCTGCACCACTAACTGTGCCAAAGTAACAAAATCAGTTGCATTTACCCCTCTTCTGCCACCACAATCCGGCGCTGCAGCCCCGCCATCCTCCCAATGTTTGTTGTTGAAGATGATTTCACCAGATGTCACGTGACTGCTGCAGCCAATCAGAGGGTGAGGTCACCGCCAATTCTCTTGGCATCAGTGCTCACATCCTGGGCGCCATGATGCTAGGAGGTCAGCTGCAGCCTCTTATTGGTTGCAGCAGTCTCATGATATCCAGTGACATCTTCAACAGCAAGCACTGGAAGGACGAGGGGGCTGCAGCACTGGATCGCAGCAGCATAGAGTAGGTAAGTACATCTGATTTTGTTATTTTAGCACAATTGGTGGTATAGGGGGGATTTGGTCCAGTAACCAAACAACTCCTTTAATAGTAGATGTAAAAAACGTGTAGACGTGTATATCTACATATACATTTAGAGGTGCTTTGTGGTTGATCGTAAGCCCTGAAAACAGCGTGAGCCTAATGTACATATCCAATTGAACCAGACCCGGGCCTTGGAGCTAATTACTATCATTCAGCCGACAGCTATCTTATGTGAGTGCCTATCTTCCACTTTCACACATTTATTCTAGCTATAATACTGAGTTCCAGTACTTAGTAGATTATTTTAAGCCATTCTATTTCAATGGGGACCTGTTGTTACTGCTGCAATAATTTAATTTGTATATTAAAGGATCACTTTTAATTCTTGAATAAAGCAGCTTGATGCCAAGAAAGCGAAAGACCAAAATAAACTGCTGCTGAAAACCCAAAGCCGTTCAATTAAAAAGGCATATGGTCACTGACAGCATCTATTTCTTTATTTTTATTTATTTACAAAACAGATATTAAGCAGCGCGTATGGTGACAAACAGATGCGACAGTCTTACAGATAACAGATCTGACCAGAAGGACACTAGTTAAAATCTGAATGCATATATGTAAAAGTTCTTTTAGAATGGACGGACTTTCAGTCCAATCTAAAGAGCCCCAATAGACACGCATGTTGATCGGCGCTCGTTTCATTTTCTTTTACACAGTCTGAGATTCTGCTTATTGGGACAAATAATCGCTTGTTTCAATAGGCTGTGTCACGGCTCGCCAGAAGATCGGGACTGAGGTGACATCACAGCATCAGCCCTGGCCCATCATAAAGACGCAACGTTTTGGGGGGATTTTCATCTCCACTTTTCAAAAGACATAACTTTTTTAATTTTCCCATCAACATGGATATGCTGGTCCATGCTCATTGTTATTTCAGCACTGAACGCCAACAGGGACACTTCTCTGCCGGTATGTGGATAGATTGGTTGGCTGGGAGGCATCTGTATTCCAACCAGCCAATCAACTTTAGTTTGTACATGTTTATTCTAGGCTCCGCCTTACAGAGGATGCCGGTTATTCTCTCAGTTTGAAAGTAATTCTGGTCTAGTCCATAGTTCCAGATCCAGTCCTTTATATTGGTTAAGTATGTTTGGTGATCTACTTTCTCTGGGATGCTGTAACATTTTATCACCTGTACATCTGTGGCATTTATTCTTGTGTAACATCTAACGTTTGCCACGTTCCCTGCCACCATCTCGGGAGAGTCAGGGTCACTCCAGGTTCCTCAGGTAGGGTTGCTCTCATCAAGTTGAGTGCACTGCTTTTTGGTAGGGTCTCCTCATATCAATACATTAGTGTCAGATTCCCATTCTTTCCGCATTTTTATATTTCTTTATACTATTTTGTGTTATCTGTGTTTTTACTCTGTGTATATATTCATCCTTTTGGGATACAATAAATACATCCGGCTTGGATGCAACAGGCTAGCTTTACATTTTCCTGGGGATATCTTCACACGGGGAGAAATACAGCCAATCAGCGAGCGTTTTTATGTTTATTGAAACTGAATGGTTGGCCAAGGAACAAGCATTTGCTCATTTGTCAGCTGATCGTCGGTACTTTTGCACAGCCTGATGGTTGGCTGAATTAGCGTTCAGAGGAACATTCGTGCGCCATAATCACTATTTTAAAAAAGACCACAAAGGGAATCTATCAGCTACTTGGAGCCCTAGAATGTAAGCTTGTGAGCTCAAAATAGCTGACCTGCTGATTCCAGGGATGTAAGTTTTATACTTACCTTTCCTACCATTTCCCCGATGTCAGCGGAAAACTGTTATTGCAGTGTATCAAGCAGATTGCATGGCACATCCTAAGTAGTCCTGCATGTTTATTTTTTTTTTCAAAGTCACAGAAAACCCTTTTAAGGTTGTTTTAAGGCTGTTACCTCCTGAAGACAGTTAATGACTAGAGATGAGCGAGCATACTCGCTAAGGGCAATTGCTCGATCGAGCATTGCCCTTATCGAGTACCTGCCCGCTCGGGAGCAAAGATTCGGCTGCAGGCAGGGGAGAGCAGGGAGGAACGGAGGGGAGATCTCTCTCCCACCCCCACCCCCCACCCCCGCTCCCCCCTGCTCATGGCTGCAACTCACCTGTCACTTGCTAAGGACAATGCTCGATCGAGTAATTGTCCTTAGCGAGTATGCTCGCTCATCTCTATTAATGACAAATGTTATTGATCCCTATCATTTCATCCAACATTTAATTTTCCTCTGTAAAAAAATAAGGTAGAAAAGAAGGAGTTTCATAACCTGTCTATTTCCTTCCCCTAAAATTCCTTCTCGGTTATTTTTTAAAGAGTCACCACTTTTTGTGGTACTTTTTATTTAATTGAATTTTATGATTTATTTTTCTTTATTTAGGAATTTAGTCTGTTCCCAGATTTTCTGCCCCATCAATATGGAAGTGCCACACTGTGCCTACCTTCAGACAGTCAGGGATAGTGGGGCGGGAAGGGTATTGTTTCTTCTTAGGGAGAGCACCTAGAAGGTGTGAGAAGTTTTATAAAGTCACCCCTGCTCCTCTAGGAAATATGTGTTAAGGTTGTGCATCTGGGACCTGTGGTTCTACAGGTTTCCTTCACAAGCAAAGGTTAATTGAGCTGGCTGGGTGTGATATTCTCCACCAGCCAATTCCCCTGGTCTACTGCACATAAATACCAGCAAACTCTGGTGAGAGATTGCTGGTCATTTTAGTGCATTAGTTTTTCACTGTTTATCCTACTCAGAGGTGGTGTGGTGCATGCTTGCCTTTAGTGTCTCTCTCCTCCCCTGAAAACGGTCTGGACACCTGCTGTCCCTCCCTTCCTTGCATTCTAGGGTGCGTGCATTGTGTAGTGTGTGGCCCGCAGGTTTTTCTGTATCCCTGGGCAGGTGCAGCCCCCAGACATCTGATGTCCTATTTTTGTGTCAGGTGAGTGATGCCTGACACTGTTCCCTATGTCAGCATGGTGGCTGACTTTCTATTTCCCTGGTGTGATGACACTTGGCTATGGTTACCATCTGTATGCATGTGAACTCTGGGTGGGGTTCCTGTTATATGTTACGTCCACTGGACGTCCTAAAGCACCACGCCCCAATATGGACGTAGGATTGTGTCCTTTTAAAACCGCAATCACTCACACAGTGTTGCATACAGCAATTGCACCTCTCCAGGCAATGATGGAAGGACCCCTGTCCCTTACTAATCAGGGAAAGTGGGGAACTCCTGCCTAAAAACAGGGTAATCATCCTGATAAGGTCATCCCCACTGTTTTTATCTGGGACCTAGCTATCGCTGATTAGGAACCTGGAGAGATGCACTAGACACACAGGACACTACACTGTTCACACACACTGGACACAGAACAGGACAGTTCACACCTCATGTCTAGCCACCAGCACAGACATACAGAACCTGCCGCTGTTCACACCAACATACAACAGGTAATGCACACCACATAGAACAGGATGGTCTCTATGGCAACCTGTAAACAAAGCAGGAGATTGCCGGCAGATCGGCAATATCTTCTGCTGGTTTTTCAAACCCCTTGCTTTGTTCTCTGTGGGTCTGTGCAGGCAGAACACAATGTCACAGCTTGTGGCATTGTGCTCTGCAGCTCCCATAGTGATACATAGCCCGGAAATCTTCCGGGCTATGTCGCTATGAGCAGTGGAGCTCGTCCCGGAAAATTTCTGGGCGTGCCACTCAAGGGGTTAACCCCTACCTGTGAAGGTGTTCACAAGGAAACCTGTAGAACCGCAGATCCCAGACGCACAACCTTAACAATATGCAAATGGAAACATTGAACAATAACTCTACAGTTCCACCTATTGGAGAGCAGCATTCCTGAAAGTCAATATTTCTGAAATAGTCTGTCTGTGCATGGTTATCTTTTCCTTCTGTAGGAAACTCTGGCTTTGGCTCATCTTTCTAGTCATTCATACAGGGCTTGCTAAATGACTTGCAGGAATGCTGCCTTCCAATAGGTGGTGCTGCAGAGACATTGTTCCATCTTCCCATTTACAGTCAGTGATATGAACATGATCACCGAAATGCATAAATCATTCAAATTGTGTCAAAGCTACTGTATGTTATAAATATATTTTTCTTTTTTTTAAATTTTAAATATTAAACCTTTAATATGATAAATCTGTAGATGTGACAGAAGAAATGACCATGTAAATGGGAGAATAATTACCATTATTTCAATGGACTGCTTTACATGATGTTCTATGATTATGACAACATGAGATTGGAATGTTTAATTTCCTGCGGATAACATTTTTTGCTGTCTCTTTGGGGCACATTGATTGCTGTATAGAACTTTTCCTTCTTATGTATAACTGGTGTAGGAATAGTTTAATGAAAAGAAACAGATGATGGAATTTAATGGTATTATAACCAGTAGTGCAAGTAACAAGGGGCAGACAGGAAATAAATCCCTGTAAGATGTAAGTACAGATGTTTAGAAAGTAGGTAATTCTAGGTAAAAGGATGTGTCTCTAGCAGAGACAAATAAGGAAGATGGAACAATACCTCTGCAGCACCACCTATAGGATGGCAGCACTGCAGAGGTATTGTTCCGTCTTACCCAGAGGAGCTCGGATGGCCTTATAGGTCTCCTCACTCACCTTCTTACTCGCTCTCCCTAAGGAGAAATGTTACCCTCCTGTCTAGCAGAGACACACATGGGCTGCTGTACAGGCCAGTATATGGGTCCTTAGACCTCTTCCAGATGTGCGTACCTCAGATCCATATTTCACTCATGTTTTGTTGACCGTAACACTAAGCTAATCTTGCGTTATGAGTCTATTCACATGGACCTATAACATATGCACTTACGAGGAGGTACATAAAAGAAACAGGAATCACCTTCTGGTGGTCGGGGTGTTACTAGTAGTGGCTTCTGTTGCTAGATGTCTGCTGAACCCTTCTGTGGCGATTTACAAGCTGATGTTGTTGAGGAAGGTTGTGTTTGGCTCCAGTGATTTTTTTCCAACAAGTTGTTCGGTTTTTCTCCTATGTTGTGATGGCCGATTAATACAAACAATGGGGAGCTGTGAGATTTAGTTTCCTTCTCCACTGCTCAAAACATTCGTAAAAAGAAGTTGCATGGAGTGAGATCTGGTGAATACGGAGGGTGAAGCAAGGGTGTTATGCCTTTTTTTGTCCAAAATTGCTTAAAGGGGTTTTCCAGTGAAATGCTTTTGATAACCTACCATCTGGATAAGTCATCGATAGTTGATTGGCTGGGATCCGTCACGCAGGACCCAGACCGATCAGCTGAGCAGGCGCATGCTGTCAGCTCTGCAGTAACACAGAGGGCAGAGTGGAAGCCTCTGTGCTGACCTCCGTGTAGTGGCCGTTGCCGTGCCTACATAGAAGGTTAGTTCGGAGACTTCTGCTCCAAATACACAGAGATCAGTGAGAAAACCTTTGCACCGACCATCTTATAGGTCATCAATAGTTGATCCAAAAACAAAAAATTCCCCGCACTCAATAGATTGGAATGCAGTTCAGGCGATCAAACCAATGTATTCAGAGTTTCATCATTTATTTAGGATAAAGGATACAATGTGGTATGCAACACATTTCAGCGCTATGATGCGCCTTTCTCAAGCATAAGGGGTGCATAATGTCATGCCACATATATACACAAATACATAAGCATTAAACAGACTTACTCATCAGTTTTTACTCCATTCTGTTTCGGACTCTGGTGTCTGCAGAAGTGACGTCAGCCATGGAGTGGGTGTGCAGCGTCCCTAGGGTGACCTCGAACACAGGGCATATATTGAGGAGCTGGGAGGGCAAGATGCTGGCTTGTCATGGCGGCACTTACCACGCTTACTCCTGGAGGGACGCATCTAACCTCAGCCAGGGCAGAACTGGGCCTCTTCCAGACACCCCCCTGAGAGAGATGCCCAATAAACTGAGACTAGAGATAGCAGATGTCACGGGTGATGCCACCAATATGACCCTCAGCAGTAAATAAACGTACCTTAGGTCCCTGGGAATGGTCAGGGCAGAAAGAACTTTACTTGAATAACTTCTGAATAACACAAGGCACAATTCACAGTTCTTAAAGTGCAGGTATTAAACAGACTTGAGTCATAGTACCTCCACCCAGTGATCCCATACTTCAGGACAGCCAGGTGTGAACAAGAGACTTAGGAGTACCTCCACCCAGTGATCCCAGACTGCAGGAGGGTCGGGTGTGACAAATGAAGAAGAGTACCTCTACGCAGTGATCCAATAACTCCGTAAGGCCACGTAGGAAATGAGGTCAGAAAGTACCTCTACACTAGGCCTTGGAAATTGCACTTACTTCTGGCTCACATTCTCTCTCTCTGGGCTCACTCTTTTCTCATCACAGATACACACACAATATAGAACCTATCTTCATCTTCCATTCTTCACCACATGAGAGTTGAAGGTTCCCGATGTGGCTGGCACAGGAACGCAGAAGCAATGGACTCCCTTACTCTGAAAAATGGACTCTCTTTCCCGCTCTCACACACTCACATTTATAGCCTCACTCATACCACGTGACAGGACATAAATTGATACGTTTATAGGCAAGCTTCAGGCTTTTGCAAACACTTAGCACATCACACGCTGCAGCTGTTCAATGCATATAACAGAATGACTAGATAATTTGTACAGTGCACCAACATAGGACATGACATGTATGACATTATGGACGGGGCCAGAAAAGTATATGCTGGGCCACTAGAGGTGGAAACGAGGGAGTTCCTTGCCGTTCACGTGGAGCGTTCTGAATGGAATGGCAAGGAATTTGCTCGTGTCCACCCACTCCGTGGATGACGTCACGGCTGCAGACATCGCGTCCGAAACGGAATAGAGTAACAACTGATACGTAAGTCTGTTTAATGCTTATGTATTTCTGTATATATGTGGCATGACAATATGCACCCCTTATGCTTGAGAAAGGCGCATTATAGTGCGCAAACACGTTGCATACCACATCGTATCCTTTATCCTAAAAAAATGATGAAACTCTGAATACTCCTTGGAAAACCCCTTTAAAGGAAATCTGTTACCTTCTTTTATTCCTATGAACTAGGATTATGGACTAAAAACAGGTGACTTGCTGAGTCCCAGGGTGTAAGTGTTATACTTACCTCTCTCTTTGTTCCCCTGGTGTCAGAGCTGGAAGTTGCTGCTCAGTGCATTGAGCAGTGCTGCTAAGTAGTCCGCCTGTTCCAATTTTATAATGGGCGGACTACTTGGCAGTGCCACTAAATGCACTGAGCAGCAACTTCCAGTGCTGACATCAGGGGAACAACAGGGAAGGTAAGTTTAAGACTTACATTCCCGGACTCAGCAGGTCACCTACTTTTAGTCCATAATGTTCACTTATAGGGTTAAAAGTAGATGACAAAGTCTCTTTAACACTCAGCTCTGTGTGGGCAGATGTGTTGTCATGATGGAAGAACCAGTCACCTGTCTGCCCACACAGTGCTGAGTGTTAAAAAAGACGGCATGACCCCCTTGTCTACGTGTAACTTTTTTGTGCAAGTGCTTTAAAAAAAACTCAGCATGCACCAGTTTCATCTGTTTTACAGATTTAATGTGCCAATTAAAATCCATGAAGAGTGATTAAAATACAGATTCATCCTTATTCCACCCATATTTCATCCATATTTACATTCATTGGTAAAATCAGTCAAACAGATCCATTTTTGCCCAGTAGAAAATAGAACCAATAAAAGCAAATATGAAGGCAAATACATATCAAATGCTGCAAATTCACCAGTAATATGCCTGTCTTACAGGTCCATATGATAGATATATACAAATATGCCCATCTGGATGTGGCATTACCTCTCCAACTATTAATTTAATGATAGAGAGCTATTAATTATAGAGCAAGCACAGCTGCTTCAGGGAACGGAGCATATGCACGGACCTTAGGTCACGCGCATTTTGCTCATCCGTAGAGTGCCTTTTCTTTTTGTGCGCATCGGTGCGCACAAAAATGCTTGTCTGGCTGAGCCCTATAGGTGTGTAAAAAATGCTGCAAACATGCATTAGTATCCGTGTTCACTGTGGGAGAAGGGGGGGGGGGGGGTTTCACACTGTGTTTTCTGTGCTTTAGGACAAAACTGACATCACTTGGGTCTTTTTGCATTTTTTTGTGTGCTTGAAATTGATTGAAACATGAATGTAACACAGACATAAACAATGAGGAAATACACAAAAAATGCATACACATGTGCAATGAAAATGATACATTTTTCATGGGCCAAAATTGCAGACATCTGTGTGAATGAGCCCTTAAGGTGACTTTTAACCCTTTCCAATCCACTGTCTGACCTCTGAAGACATTATGATTTAAGGTTATACAGCGACGATGTTGGAAGATGTCCGTCGGGCTTCTCTTACTGTATATTGCCAGCCTCTCTGCTGTCGGAGCCTATCCAACGTGTCACCTCATGCAGTATTGGCTTTAGCCAGCAGATAGCGCCGTTGTATAATGGCAGACAAAAAATAAGCCCCCTAGAAAAACCAGGATACAAATTGGATTGGAAAGGGTTACAAAAAAGTTGCCATTTGTACCGGAGGAAGAACAA
Source organism: Eleutherodactylus coqui (assembly GCF_035609145.1). Taxonomy (NCBI): domain Eukaryota; kingdom Metazoa; phylum Chordata; class Amphibia; order Anura; family Eleutherodactylidae; genus Eleutherodactylus; species Eleutherodactylus coqui. Next base: position 120,915,667 of record NC_089845.1, read on the forward strand.
TATTTCTATGACTTGTATCCTGCATTTACAGTATCAATAGTGATTCCCCTTTATAGACTGTATATCTAACTCTCTGTTTTCCTGATTTGGTGGATGACGATTAGCTGCTATGATGTCTCCATACACTGCACACATAGAGAAGAGCAGATTCTCCTCCTTTAGTACAATCATGTAAAAAGAAGCAGCAGCATGGAGGACACTACACAGCGGTACTGAGCACTTTTGTTGTGAATCCTGTGCTGGTGTTAGATAAAACACTTCGTAGAAGCTGCAGCCACGTCTCTCTGTGTCACTCTGCCTCTGTCTCCCTCCTCCTCTCCACTCCTTCTCCGTATACTCCTATGGACAGCATGAGACTGTAGCGAGCAAAGAATTCCACACACATTCTTCTTTAATACATCTCAGTGTGTATGCTGCTAGAGATGGATTTCCTATGACAACAGACAGTGGACAGTAGGTTAGAAGTAAGTACCAAAAGTTACCGCTAGTACCAAAACTTTGGGGGGATTCTTTCAGCACAAAAATATAACATTAGGTAAATCAAGTGAGTGGCACTCCTACTAGCTATCACATTAACTATCACATAAGCACAATTTTGTTGAAAAGTTAGTGACTATTAAAGGGGTTGTCCCGCAGCAGCAAGTGGGGTATACACTTCTGTATGGCCATATTAATGCACTTTGTAATATTAATTGTGCATTAAATATGAGCCATACAGAAGTTATACACTTACCCCTCTGGTGCTGGCGTCCCCGTCTCCATGGCACCGACTAAAGCTGCCTTCTCCTTCCATTAGACGCGCTTGCGCTGTCCAGTCTTCTGCTCTGTTGAATGGGGCCGCTCCGGCGTGCTCGCGCCGCACATGTCTTCTGCGCATGCGCAGACCAGCTCTCCGGCGCGAGCACCCCGGAGTGGCGCCATTCATCAGAGCAGAAGACCGGACAGCGCAAGCACGTCTAATGGAAGGAGAAGGCAGCTTTAGTCGGCGCCATGGAGATGGGGACGCCAGCACCGGAGGGGGTAAGTGTATAACTTCTGTATGGTTTATATTAAATGCACGATGTATATTACAAAGTGCATTAATATGGCCATACAGAAGTGTATAACCCCACTTGCTGCCGCGGGACAACCCCTTCAAATAACTTTTTTTTTAAAGTTTATATTTTTAACATTTATATATGGGCCCTTTTTAAACAAAAAAAAGGTGCAACCTATGAAAATATGCATTTCACATGATGCGTTCACATCATATCTTAATAAACCCAGCATTCGCTACTATTATAAATCTAATGTAAATTACTGCCCCTTCTGAAAACTAAGTCAATACATTTTGTTAAAATTTAATGGGGACCTGTCGCATTGAACACACTGTTCAAACTGCAGGCATTCTGTTATAGAGCAGGAGGAGCTGAGCAGATTGATATATAGTTTTATGGGGAAAGATTCAGTGTAACTTGTAAATTATTTTTTTATTCCTATTCATTTTGGGCGTAGGAGTCCAATGGGCGGTCCTATCAGTGATTGGCAGCTATTTGTGTAGGAATGTGCCTGCAGATTTGCTAGCATGTGACAGGTTCTCTTTAACACTTTAAAAAAAGACATGAGCTCTTCTGGCATGCTTGTATAGTGTACAGGATTGTACACTCCATAATTAACTGTGGACTGGTATAATGAATAATGTATCTGTCACTTTAAAGTTAGTGTTGGTCAACCACACTTCACCTAGACAAGCTCAGCCTGGGTCAGGGTCATGAGTCAGGCAGTCAGGAGATAGGCAGCCCGTAATATGTAGAAAGGTCCTACGCAAGGATTGGTTAGTAGCAGAAGCTGGTATAAAAGGGAGGGGAGGCGTTAAGAAGAAGGCGTAAGGAGTGCTAATAGTTCAGCTCAGACCAGAGAAGAAGGAGGATGGAGTGCTAGCAAAAAGAAGCAAGAGCTGAGACACACTGCAGTGGGAAGGTGGACAGAAAGTGTGAGTACCCAAAGACAATAGAATTAGCCAGAACCTAAAGTAACTGTAATGCACTAAAAGAGAATCTTGATACTTAAAAGAATAGAAGAAACCAAAGGGAGAGAATCAGGAGGGCAAAGAAAGACAGAAAGAATTTCAGTGCTTATTTACTGTTAAAGAGACCATTAGTGTTCAGATAGGATGCCTGCACTTCATACCTGCAAGAATCAATGTATCTGAATTGCATTAGTAAAGTCTACCTCAAAGTAAAGTAGCACTGTTTGAATTGAAGAAGCTGAAAAACTCCTTTTCTCTAAAGAAATAAATGATTTCAAGTTTGTTTTACCATTTATCCTGCCTCCTGGAGTCCCTTCCCACCACCAAACATCTGCACTGAGGTACCACACTACACTTCAGTGGAAAGAAACATTTTATTTTTCAGATTTTCATTATTAATTTGTCTTAGCCTGCCAGACCCTGCGGGTTGCACAAAAAGCCAAAAAGACAATTCATTATTTTTCAGGCTGCATACCGCCGTCCGTGTAAGAGAAAAGCAGCTAGGCCACCGTGATAACCACCATTTTACGCTGCTCACTCCCTCCACGGTTTGGCTGGTTGCACTTGTTTTAGCAAATACTTATATTCCCTATTACATAACCATGCTAGAGCACCTGTTCTTAGAACTCTGCTTTATGTCTTACCTCTGTTGTTCCTTCTAGAATTATATGATTAAATTGACAACTAGATGTTACCATTTCCTTTTCCAGTATTCAGTGTTTCTATACAGTCTGACACGATCCAACCACTGTTAGGGCATAGACACGACTGTGATTTTATATCCTATGCAGGCGTGAAAATCAAAAGACAGGGACTCCTTTTTTTTTTTACCGTGCGTAATAGCGCAACATTTAAACAGTAAAAAAAAACACTTTTTACTGGTTCAGGTGCAAATACATTCTGTATCGGCAAGCATATTTGTGCATACGCAAGTGTGAAGAAGCCTTAACCTGTAGGAACAAACACAGTTGTCAGAGGGAATAGTAACATCCATATGCCAACTTACAGAGCATTGATACTAAATGAGTGAATGAAAAGTGAACGATTACACTGTGCAATACATTTATAAAACATTTTCGTAACAGAAAGTAATTGATACGTTTCTGTAAAATTAAAACCTGCTGATTCCACTGCTAAAACTGAATAATAGCGGCACGTCTCATTGTCAAGTTATTTAACCCCTTAGTAACCAAGCTTTTTATGCGGTTTAAAATATCGTGACTCCTTTATTTATCTATCGCTGTCGCTGTATGAGGGCTTCTTTTTTGCTGGACGAGTTGTATTTTGCAGTGGTGCTATTTAAAGTACCATATAATGTACTGAAAAACTTTTAAAAAGTTTTAAGTGGAGTAAAATGAAAAAAAAATTTCTGCAATCTTTCGGTGCGTCTTGTTTCTACGTCCCGCAAACTGCAACAAAACTGACATGATAACTTTATTCTATGGGTCAGTACGATTACTACGATACCAAACTTATGTAGTTTTTTTTTGCTGTACTACTTGTATTTTTTTCAAAAACATTTAGTTTTTTCAAAATAACTTATTTTTTTTCCGTCCACATAGTTGTGCGAGGGCTCATTTCTTGCAGGACATCCTGTAGTTTGCATTAGTACTATTTTGGAATACATACAACTTTTTGATCACTTTTTATTGCATTTTTTCTTGGAGACAGAATTACTAAAAAAGCGTATTTCTGGCGTTCTTATTTTTTTTTTTTCAGATTACTTTCACCGTGCGTGGTAAACAATGCATTACTTTGATGGATCAGTTTATGGGCACAGCCATACTAAACATGATTTTGATTCTTTTATTTAGTCTAACCAATGACCTGTAAAAACACTCAGTTCATTAATTACAACTTACTGGTGGATGATCCGCAGTGTTTACGCCATGTGGAAACATACCCTATATGTTACATAAGCCTACCCTTATAGTGTTCAGTCAGCACGCCGTGTGGTACAGTGATTGCGAAATAATTGCACAATCACTTTTGTTCTTTTTATTAAGCAAGGTTAATGGTGAGCCGACTGGATTAATTGTATAGGCAGATTTCCAAAAAATACAATACAACGGCGATTGGATCACATTCTTCCCCATTATTGGAAAACCTTACATGTCAGAAAAAAAACGTATATCATATTTGAATTCAGCGCACTAAAGTTACTATAAGCCGCCTATCTGTTTATCTGTGACAAAAATTGTGTTGCACAGTGTAATCATTCAGTCATGGAAAGCATTTACACTGAACAATTATCATTCCCTTTCGCTCTTTTAGAATAATAATCGTTTAACCCAAAAGAGCCTTTAGTCTGACATTTCCAGGAAGAACAACAGAGGAACTTTAACATGTCAGAAGAGCTGACAGAAATCAAAGAAAATAATGCCCTTGTATAATTTGATGTTCAGCTGTTTAACTTAATTGTCAAACAGAAAAAAAAATAGTCTAAAAAAGCAAATAATGAAATAAACATGTTCCCGTTAGCTCGCTGCCATTTCCAAGCAGGCATTATTTTTACTGCGGCATATTTCATTCTTAACTTAAAGAGCTGTAAACTACATTGTAGTACATTGGGGAAGTAGTAAGAATCTGGCAGAATTCCTGATGAAATTGTGCGCCGAGCATTTAGCATTGTAAAATGGACAATAAACGCCTTACAGCTTGTAATAAATAAAAACACTCACAGTGGCTTATTGATGGAGCCGAGCAATTTGTAACTTATTGCCATTGTATATTGTGCTTATTCCTGGCTCTGCTTTATTGTGAAGGTTGCAGGACGGTTAATACGGAAAAGTACATTTAACTCCCTGTGGAGGACATAAAAATGAATAATTTCTATCATGTAACACTTGTCACACTGTTTGTGCATTATATAATTTTCCATTAACTCCCCAGCATTTCTTTATTAATACATTCACATCAATACGAGAAGCTCAAAGCATTTAGCAGAGACCAGAGTGAGATACAAGGCAATGGCAGTCATAATTCAATCGAGAAAGATTTTTTTAATAATACATCTGTATAGGCATAGGAAATATTTTCAGTGTATCATCCTGGAAATGGCTCTTATATTGTGCTGCTTATTTAACAAATTACAGGAAATCCTTTTTACAATGTTACAAAGGGATAATGACAACAGAGTATAAAATTACAGAGAGAAAGATATAATTAACAATAGAGGAAATTATATTTAATATATATATATATAATTATATATGTGTGTGTGTTTAAATTGATAGATAGATATAGATATAGCATATATGTTTATTTATAGGGACAGACTTATTGTATAAGACAATACTGATAAAGCATTGGATGGCCACTTTATTAGAGTTACCCATTTGCAGAGGTAGCGACTAGAGATGAGCGAGTATACTCGCTAAGGACAATTGTTCGATCGAGCATTGTCCTTAGCGAGTATCTTCCGGCTCGGCAGAAAAGGTTCGGCTGCAGGCGCGGGTGACAGGTGAGTTGCGGCAGTCAGCAGGGGGAAGCAGGGGGGAACAGGGGGGAGAGAGGGAGAGAGATCTCCCCTCCGTTCCTCCCCGCTCTCCCCCGCAGCTCCCCACCCACCGCCGGCAGCCGAATCTTTGCTCCTGAGTCGGCAGGTACTCGCTAAGGGCAATGCTCGCTTGAGCAATTGCCCTTAGCGAGTATACTCGCTCATCTCTAGTAGCGACGTTTAACCCATTTGAGCCTTCAGGGCCCAGCGATTTCAAGAGCCATAACTCATTGACATAGCCATATATGGGTTTGGTTTTTGTAGGATGAGTTCTACATATAACTTTTATTACATTTTTTTGAGAAGGGAATGGAAAAATTACTCGGAAATTCCATAATTGTCTTTTGGGTTTTGTTTTCACAGCATTCACTGTTCAGTAAAAATAACACGAACATTTTCTTATCTGAATCGGCACGGTTACTATGATACCAAGTTTATATGGATTTTTCTATTTGTTTACTACTTTAGCACCAAAAACATGTTTTTAAATAAAAAAAAATTGAATCTGCATCACTGCATTCTAAGATCCATATCATTTTATTTCTCTGGCAACGGAGCTATATGAGAACTTGTTTTTGCAGGAAGAGTTGCATTTTTTATTAATAGCCGTTTGAGGTAGATGTGACTTTTGGGTTGCTTTTTATTGCATTTTTTTTGGAAGCAAACAAAATTATTTTTATGGCCAAGCGAGATAAATAAGAAAATGATTTCATAGTTTGGTTTGTTACGAAACGGTAATACCTTTTATGTGTTCCTATTTAAAATTTTTTTTTGCATTTTATTGTGTCAAGTGGGGTACCAGAGAGAGGATTCCAAAAGATCTAGAAAAGCTTGCACAGTGGGCGGTGACTAACAGAATAGTATTTAACAAGGAGAAATGCAAAGTCCTACATCTGGGCAAGAAAAATGAAAAAAGCACATACAGAATAGGAGGAATTGGGGTAAGCAGCAGCACATGTGAAAAAGACCTGGGTATACTGCAACGTGTGACAAGCGGGTAGAGGCATGCACTCTCTGAGTGGTTTATAGGATGTAGCTGAGGAGCCATGTCATGGAGGCAATGAGTTTAGCATGCTCTACTCTAGCACACAGTTGAAGGTGAACAACGCAATATGGACGACTAATGGAATTAGGTGAATGTGATACCAGTGCCTATGTTAAAAGGTCTTGGTAGCGAAATAAAACTAACACACGTACACTACCGTTCAAAAGTTTGGGGTCACCCAAACAATTTTGTGTTTTCCATGAAAAGTCACACTTATTCACCACCATGCGTTGTGAAATGAATAGAAAATAGAGTCAAGACATTGACAAGGTTAGAAATAATGATTTGTATTTGAAATAACATTGTTTTTACATCAAACTTTGCTTTCGTCAAAGAATCCTCCTTTTGCAGCAATTACAGCATTGCATACCTTTGACATTCTAGCTGTTAATTTGTTGAGGTAAGCTTGTGAAATTGCACCCCACGCTTCTAGAAGCATCTCCCACAAGTTGGATTGGTTGGATGGGCACTTCTGGCGTACCATACGGTCAAGCTGCTCCCACAACAGCTCAATGGGGTTCAGATCTGGTGACTGCGCTGGCCACTCCATTACCGATAGAATACCAGCTGCCTGCTTCTGCTGTAAATAGTTCTTGCACAATTTGGAGGTGTGTTTAGGGTCATTGTCCTGTTGTAGGATGAAATTGGTTCCAATCAAGCGCTGTCCACTGGGTATGGTATGGCGTTGCAAAATGGAGTGATAGCCTTCCTTATTCAGAATCCCTTTTACCCTGTACAAATCTCCCACCTTACCAGCACCAAAGCAACCCCAGACCATCACATTACCTCCACCATGCTTAACAGATGGCGTCAGGCATTCTTCCAGCATCTTTTCATTTGTTCTGCGTCTCACAAACGTTCTTCTTTGTGATCCAAACACCTCAAACTTGGATTCATCCGTCCACAACACTTTTTTCCAGTCTTCCAATGTCTGTGTTCTTTTGCCCATCTTAATCTTTTTCTTTTATTGGCCAGTCTCAGATATGGCTTTTTCTTTGCCACTCTGCCCTGAAGCCCAAAATCCCGCAGCCGCCTCTTCACTGTAGATGTTGACACAGGTGTTTTGTGGGTACTATTTAATGAAGATGCCAGTTGGGTACCTGTGAGGCATCTGTTTCCCAAACTCTAATGTGCTTATCTTCTTGCTTAGTTGTGCAACTCGGCCTCCCACTTCTTTTTCTACTCTGGTTAGAGCCTGTTTGTGCTGTCCTCTGAAGGGAGTAGTACACACCGTTGTAGGAAATCTTCAATTTCTTAGCAATTTCTCGCATGGAATAGCCTTCATTTCTAAGAACAAGAATAGACTGTCGAGTTTCAGCTGAAAGTTCTCTTTTTCTGGCCATTTTGAGCGTTTAATTGACCCCACAAATGTGATGCTCCAGAAACTCAATCTGCTCACAGGAAGGTCAGTTTTGTAGCTTCTGTAACGAGCTAGACTGCTTTCAGATGTGTGAACATGATTGCACAAGGGTTTTCTAATCATCAATTAGCCTTCTGAGCCAATGAGCAAACACATTGTACCATTAGAACACTGGAGTGATAGTTGCTGGAAATGGGCCTCTATTCACCTTTGTAGATTTTGCACAAAAAACCAGGCATTTGCAGCTAGAATAGTCATTTACCACATTAGCAATGTATAGAGTGCATTTGTTTAAAGTTAGGACTAGTTTAAAGTTATCTTCATTGAAAAGTACAGTGCTTTTCCTTCAAAAATAAGGACATTTCAATGTGACCCCAAACTTTTGAACGGTAGTGTATATTAGTAAAGTGCAGGCACACCATTTACTTTTAGAATGTGAGAGTCTGCAGGAATATTAAAACAGTAAAACGGATGAACACTCCCTGGGGAGGCAGCAGCTGAGATGAGACCTATAGAGAGAGAACTAACTATGACTGAAAACCCCTAAAATCTGACTAACAGTAATTTGCCAACCTGACACATGAGCTAACATTCTCCAGTACTCACACCATGACCCCCTGGAAGATCTTTGATCTTAGTAGCTGGCAATGCTGTGGCTGCATTGGCTTGGTGTTGAAAGCAGAGCTGGAAGGCACAGCAGCACAGCTTAAAAGCACATCAGGTTTTGAAGAGAACATCAGGTTTCTCTCAGCTTAGTGGATGATTGATTTGCTGCATACAGGATTTCTGAAGTTCTCAGCAAACTTCTCTTGTTACAAGACAGTGAGGAGGGGAAGACTGTGACACAGCTTCTCCTGGCTGCCATCATCCTGGCATCCCACCCCCTCCTTTTCCCTCACTGTCTCCGCACAGACTAAACTGCTCTGACTCAACACTTTTCTATTTTTCCTATGCCACAGATGAAAGAGACAGGAAGTTCCCCCCCACCTCCTCAGGTAACTCAAGTCAGCTCAGATGCGATTAGCTCCGCCCCTCGACCGATCGTGTGACTTCTTCTGTAGTGAAAATAGTTGCTCATGACTTGGAATTATGTGTTTTTATTTGGTAGTGCCACACCAGGTCACTAAAGACTGAACATGAATCAACAGTGTGATGCAGTAGCAAAAAAGGCAAACACATATCTGGGATCTATTGAGAGAAGCATAGAGTCTAGATCACATGAGGTAATTATCCCCCTCTACTCTTCCTTAGTCAGACCTCATCTGGAATACTGTGTCCAGTTCTGTGTTCACTTTAAAAAGACGTCGACAAACTGGATCAGAGTAGAGTTACCAAGATGGAGAGCGGTCTGCAAATCATGTCCTATGAGGAACAGTTAAAGGCGCTGTCCCGTGAAATCAAGTGGGGTTAAGCACTTCTGTATGGCCATATTAATGCACTTTGTAATGTACATCGTGCATTAAATATGAGCCATACAGAAGTTATTCACTTACCCACTCCATTGCTGGCGTCCCCGTCTCTATGGCTCCGACTAATTTCTGCATCTTCTGGCTTCTTTAGACATGCTTGCGCTGTCCGGTCTTCTGCTGTGTGCTCGCGCCGGAGAGCTGGTCTGCGCATCGTCATTGTAGCTCCGCCCCGTCACGTGGAGCCGATCAGCCAATTAGGTGGCTGTAATCGGCAGTGGAACGCAAGACATCCACAGTGCACCATGGGAGAAGACCCGCGGTGCACCATGGGAGAAAACCGCGGTGCATCACTGGGAAAGAAACGGCAGCCATCTTTAAAAGAAGAAAAGAAGAAACTGCCCGAACGGGGATGCAGGTAAGCGATTTTTTTGTTTTAAAAATAACAAAGGGATTGTTTATAACTGGGCACAATGTGGGGGCAGGTAGAAAAAAAATTTTTGATTTCGCCGCGGGACAACCCCTTTAAGGGATCTGGGAATGTTTAGCTTGCAAAAAGAAGGCTGAGAGGAGACTTAATAGCTGTCTACAAATATCTGAAGGGCTGTCACAGCGCAGAGGGATCAGCCCTATTCTCATTTGTACAAGGAAAGACCAGAAGGAATGGGAGGGAACTGAAATGGAGGAGACACAGATTAGTTATTAGAAAATCCTTTAACTGTTCTTCATTGGCCTTCAGAACATGAGCAGTTCTGTTTACATATGCCCTAATGTTCAAACATCCATGCACAGGTATCAGAGGATGCAGTGAATGTTAAGAATACAATTCCCATGCCATTAATCCATCTCCACCAGCCTGAACTATTGACACCTGACAGGAAGGATCCATTGAATCATGCTTATTTTCATTAATCCTTTCTTTTTGAAATTTTACAAATAGGCGAGCAATGATAAGTTCAAATACAATAATAACATGCTAATAACCAGATAGTCAATGGAGAGTAAGAATAGCAAACGGCAAGTGGTTTTGATCACAAGAACCAAACACCCCCGACTCTCCATCACTAAATAAAAGTCATAAAGTTCACATATGGAGGGTGGGGGAAGTGGGGGGGCGGTATCTACTGGTGGTAGGTTGCCCCCCTTATCACTAGAGGAAAGCCCACTAAAACATCTCAACACTATTATAGCCGACAGGAACACTAGAGAAACAAGAAGGAAGAAGAAAGGAAAATGTACATGTCAGAGCCTTGAATGTCAAGGCTTGAACCCGCAACCTCCTGTGCTCCAGTCAGCAGCTATCTCCATTTGGCCACCCAGGACTTGGACATTTCCTCTGCTGAAATCTAGCCTTGTTCTATGTTCCTGCTAGTCTAGTTCCTGCCTCTCTGTCATGGCCCCACCCTGCTGCTAATTGAGACTTCCTATAAAAGCCTGTCCCTGACACTCTTTCCCAGCTCCACCAGCTCCACCAGCTCCACCAGCTCCACCAGCTCCACCAGCTCCACCAGCTCCACCAGCTCCACCAGCTCCACCAGCTCCACCAGCCATTGATCAATTGCCACTTCTGCCTTTTCCTCTGCAATTCAACTAAGATCTTCTGATATCAACCTGTGGCTTCCCTTCTGACAATACTACCCACCTTCTCCATTTGTACTGAAAACAAGACCTCCCTTTGCTGACTCCTGACTTCTCTCTCCAGACCTGCGACTGCTACACCTGAAACTCAAACCCAATGCCTGAAACCGCTACATTAAAATAGAACCCAGGGAGTCCAAAATGAGAGATGATACTCATTTTGGTTATTTTGCCAAATTCTGAACACCTCATTAGCATGCTGCAACATAAATCTAGGTTCATCAGACCAGGCAATGTATTTCCATTGCTAAGTGATCCATTTATGTGCTGTTTTACCCACTAAAGTCTTGTCTTCCTGTTTCCATGGGCTGATTTGTCATTCTCATTTTAGGCATGTATAAGCTGAACGACAAACATTAAAGGGGTTGTCCCGCGGCAGCAAGTGGGTCTATACACTTCTGTATGGCCATATTAATGCACTTTGTAATATACATTGTGCATTAATTATGAGCCATACAGAAGTTATAAAAAGTTTTTTATTTACCTGCTCCGTTGCTGGCGTCCTAGTTCCCATGGAGCCGACTAATTTTCGCCCTCCGATGGCCAAATTAGCCGCGCTTGCGCAGTCCGGGTCTTCTGCTGTTCTCTATGGGGCTCCGTGTAGCTCCGTGTAGCTCCGCCCCGTCACGTGCCGATTCCAGCCAATCAGGAGGCTGGAATCGGCAATGGACCGCACAGAAGAGCTGCGGTCCACGGAGGTAGAGGATCCCGGCGGCCATCTTCACCGGTAAGTGAAGTCCCTGCATCGGGGTTGTCTCGCGCCGAGCGGGGGGGGGGGGGGGGGTTGGAAAAAAAAAACCCCCGTTTCGGCGCGGGACAACCCCTTTAAGCAAATTAATTATTGTTTATCGTTCAGTCAGTGCATGCATTTACACTGAATGACAATTGTTTGGATTCTTGTTGACCGCGGGTATCTCAATAATATATTGGGCCATGTCAAGGGGCCTTATTTGAAAACCTGATAAAGAATCTATTAGTAAATTATTTACATATAATACTTAAACACATGTAAAGACCGGAGTGAACCTTGGAGGGGGCTTCTTGCATCAGTGGAGAATATGAGAAATCTGGAGCAGAGATAACACACTGGCCTGATGACCCCCTAACACAAGTTCAGAGACCACAAAACTATCACAATTTAATCAGTAGACTAATTAGGTATTTACTCCTCTGCTTGTTCTGTTCTGGCATTGTTTTAAGTGCAAATCAATCACAACATTTTTGTGCCTTGTCCCATGTATGTGTGTATATATATAATATATATATGCCTCTTCTGATCTATTCCATTTAAGGAATAGATCAGAAGGAAGAACCCTGAGTAGATTTGAAAGATCAAAATAATATCAGGTATTTTTGTTAGCCATTACAAGCTATCATATCTACAAGTTTACTTGGTTTCTCTTACTGAGAACAATCACATAATGCCTAATCAAATAACACTTCAGGTGGGACTTCCCCCCAGTTCATCCCAAAGATGTTCAGTAGGATTCAGTTCTGGACTCTGTGCAACCAGTCAAATCATGGAACATCCATATCCTGAAACCGATGTAAAATATCTTTGGATTTGTAGCAAAGTGCTTGTCTTATTGGATGGATTCCCAGAGTATTGCCATATTGTCAACAGCACATTATACCCTAGACTGTCAGGTCCACCTCCATGTTCATGGTTCTTGTCACCACAATCAACGGACCGAGACCATGCTACATAAAATATCCCAAGACCATAACAAAGCTTTGGCCATATTTAACTGTTGACCCAACACACTCAGGCAAAAGGTGTTCCCCGGGCATCCTCCACACTCAGGTATGTCCATCTGATTTGAAGGAGTAGTGAAATTCGTCAATCCATACACTGTTCTTCCATTGGTCAACTATCCAAAGACTCTGCTCTTCGCACCATTGTAGACAGGCCAATGCATTGCACTTCATGATGGATGGCTTGTTGGTATCAGATATCCCATACAGCCAACAGTGTGCAGTTCCCGTCACAAACTATGGCTGACACCTCCAAGGGTCTGCATTTTACCTAGCGCTGTTACGGAGTATTCCGTCTTGTGTGAAAGGTCCCTAAGACTGTTTGGCTGGGATAAGCATCTCCGATCTGGACGGCAGCTGTATCGTTAGCTTTTGCCCAGAGTATCTCTTTTTACACACTGTATTTCTGAGGTACATATATTTATGCGCATTATTATCCTATAGAGAACATGATCAGGGTACATTTGTACATTGAACACTGTGGTAATATGACTTGTCGCAGTCCTTTCCTGCCACCATGAATGTATAATTTTTTCTTGCGCTTTCTCAGTGGGAAGTTTAGACATATAAATGTGGGGAAATGATTTTTGAATTATGTCAATTTATCCAATTCTCCTTTTTTTTACAGGAAAATGATTTATTTATTTTCAAATGACTGTAGATGTTTAGGCATGTTATCATGGGCTCGTTCTGCACTGCAGGAATCTTGGCACTTTGCATACAGACAGAAAGCATGGTATTTATTAGTCACCCACAGCAATAAACTTTTCTGAGACACTTCAAGAAAAATAATCATTGCTCCTAAAACACATTCATGTACAGGTACAGTATAGTAACAAAATATATAAGGGTTGTATGAGATTACAGACGAGGGGCTGTGGTCTTCCATAAAAGGGTTGGCTTTAGAGATGAGCGAGCACCAAAATGCTTGAGTGCTCGTTACTCGAGTCGAACTTTCAGTGATGCTCGAGAGTTCGTTTCAAGTAACGAACCCCATTGAAGTCAATGGGCTACTCGAGCATTTTTGTATATGACTGGTGCTCCGCTAAGGTTTTCATTTGTGAAAATCTTAGCAAATCACCAAAGTCATGTAAAAAACACAGAAATGGATAGGGCAGGCGAGGAGCAACATGCAGGGCTGCATTTCGGGCTCCGAGGTCTCACTATTAAGCCACAATAGTGGCAACAGTGAGAACCCCCCCCCCCCCCCGCACTGTCAGCATAAAGATTGTTCTCCTCTGCCACAGCTGTAACAGCTGTGGCAGAGAAGAGCGATGTTAGCCCATTGAATTCAATGGAGCCGGCAATACAGCCGGCTCCATTGAAAGCAATGGGCTGCCGGCGAGCGCGGGATGAATTTTCGGGAAGGGCTTAAAAATATAAGCCCTTCCCTGAAAATCATCCAAAACTGTGTAAAAATAAAAAAATATATATATACTCACTAGAGATGAGCGAGCATACTCGTCCGAGCTTGATGCTCGTTCGAGTATTAGGGTGCTCGAGATGTTTGTTACTCGAGACGAGCACCACGCGGTACTCATCTCGATTAAACGAGCACTGACCATTGAAAGCAATGGGCTGCCGGCGAGCGTGGGATGAATTTTCGGGAAGGGCTTAAAAATATAAGCCCTTACCTGAAAATCATCCTAAAATGTGTAAAAATAAAAAAAAATGTATACTCACCTTTCCGCTGCAGCCGGAGTTCAGCCGCGTCTGGCCGGCAGTTCTCCTGAACTGCTTTGAGTAGTATTCAGCAGCCGGGGATTTAAAATCCCCGCCCTCTGAATGAGTTGCCTCTGATTGGTCACAGCCTCACCAATCAGAGGCAGCTCTCACTCACACCCATTCATGAATTCATGAATGGGTGAGTGCTGCCTCTGATTGGCTCAGCGCAGGGACCAATCAGAGGCAGCACTCACTCACCCATTCATGAATTCATGAATGGGTGTGAGTGAGAGCTGCCTCTGATTGGTGAGGCTGTGACGAATCAGAGGCAGCTCATTCAGCAGGCGGGATTTTAAATCCCCGGCTGCTGAATACTATTCATAGCAGTTCAGGAGAACTGCCGGCCAGACGCGGCTGAACTCCGGCTGCAGCGGAAAGGTGAGTATACATTTTTTTTTATTTTTACACATTTTAGGATGATTTTCAGGTAAGGGCTTATATTTTTAAGCCCTTTCCGAAAATTCATCCCGTGCTCGCCGGCAGCCCATTGCTTTCAATGGAGCCGGCTGTATTTCCGGCTCCATTGAATTCAATGGGCTAACATCATTCTTCTCTGCCACAGCTGTTACAGCTGTGGCAGAGAACGATCTTTATGCTGACAGTGTGGGGGGTCTCACTCCCGCGCTCGCCGGCAGCCCATTGCTTTCAATGGAGCCGGCTGTATTGCCGCCTCCATTAAATTCAATGGGCTAACATCGTTCTTCTCTGTTACAGCTGTGGCAGAGGAGAACGATCTTTATGCTGATATTTTTTTTCTTCTTTTTTTACACATTTTAGAATGATTTTCAGGTAAGGGCTTATATTTTTAAGCCCTTACCGAAAATTCATCCTGAGATCGCCGGCAGCCCATTGCTTTCAATGGAGCCGGCTGTATTGCCGCCTCCGTTGAATTTAATGGTCAGTGCTCGTTTAATCGAGACGAGTACTGCGTGGTGCTCGTCTCGAGTAATGAGCATCTCGAGCACCCTAATACTCGAATGAGCATCAAGCTTGGACGAGTATGCTCGCTCATCTCTAGTTGGCTTAAATGCAACACATTGTGCCAAAAATTATACCACATTTTTTGGCACAAAATTTTGGTGCAAACTAGGTCAACGTATAGGTGGTATAACGTTAGTCAAAAGCATTCATAGATGCACCGAATGTATCATCTAACTTTAGTTATTGTGTTAAGGCCTCATGTTCACTAGCAAAATTGAATTGCGGATTCCGCGGGTGAAATTTTACCCATAGGAATATCAATGGCCATCTGCAGTCAATTAAATTGAATTTTGCACCCGCAAATGGCATTTTAATCGATTTGCATTTTTCATGTGCGGAAAAAAAAACGCAGCATGCTCCATTTTAGTGCGGATTCTGCGCGGATTGGCCACATTGCTATCTATAGGTGGGGATATCCGCATGCAAGAAAAAATACCATTTAAACAAATCCACGCGGAATTCTGCAGGACATTTTTCTAGTGGACATGAGGCCTTAAGGGCCAATTCATTATGTAGCTATCCCTCCAGTATATATAAGTGAGCAAGTGTTACCTTGGTTACTTATTTCTTTCTGTCTGAAACTTCCAGCCTCTTTTCCCTCAGATGGTCATGTGATCATGTAGTCGCCCAGTACATCTGTTCCTGGCCCCCTTCATAAATGTCATACATGTAAAGTCTTATGTTGGTGAGCTGTTCAAAAGCGTCTATTCATTCTGTTATGTGTATTGCACAGCTGCAGCAAGTAAGGAGTTAAATGTTTGCATGAGCCTGGGAGCTGCTTGCAATGTATCAATTTCTCTTGTGATGTGGTATGAATGAGAATATAAATTGGAGTGTGTGAGAGCGGGAAACGGTGTCCCATTTCTTCTGGGTTTCTGAGAGAGAGTGCCATCCACATGGGGGAAGTTTCAACTCCCATGTGATGAAGAATAGAGGAGGAAGAGTGGTTTCCGACTACCTGTGTGACAGCAACCGTGGCAGAGTAAGTCCCTTGAGAGAGAGAGCATGAGCAAGAGAAGGTGCATACAGCCAGGCCTAGTGCAGAGGTACTACATGATTATTTTTCCTACGCGGCCGTCCTGAAGTCTGGGATCACCACGTAGCGGTACACCCATTTGATTTCACATCCGGATGTCCTGAAGTCTGGGATTACCGGGTGGAGGTACTCTCAAGTCTGCTTTCTTTACCTGCACTGCCAATTTGTGTAACCTGTACCATCTTCTGGAACAAATGTTAAGTAGTTTTGCCAGGCCCTGACCGTTCCCAGGGACCTGAGGTACATTACTTTTGTCTGCGGCTCCATTATTTACCACCGAGGGTCATACCAGTGGGTAACGGAACATTAGTGTCACCCATGACATCTACTATCCTTGTCCTCCAGTTTATTGGGCATCCCTACTCTAGTGGTGCCCGGAAGAGGCCCAGCACTGCTCTGGCCAAGGCTACGTGTGTCCCTCTGGGAGGGAGCCTGGTAAGTGCCTCCGTGACCACTCTACCCTCCCAGCTCCTCAACGTGTGCCTTGTGTCTGGGGTCACTCTACGGGATGCTGCAATCTCAATTCTGACCAGCTCAGATCTACTCGAAAGTTATGTATTCATTTTCTAGTCCGATTCTCAGTTTCTGTGATGCTGTTACATTTGATTTACCACTGAAACTACCTGTAGAAGGACAGCAGCACACCTGTCACAGTTACTGATGATAATCCCACAGTTCCTGTCACACAGATATAATAGAGACTATCACAGCTCAGCCTGTATACTTATGGTCTGCAGCTTATTTAGGCGAATATAGAAGGCAATGTTATTTAAACTATCCCCCTAGCAGGCAAAAATGGTATAGCCTCAGCTAATTTTATGCTGATGCATCATAGGATAGATATAAAACTGAAAGTAAAAAAAATCTCAGCCTCAAGATGGTGACTGATAAGCATCAGATAGGGGGATGCACTGCATGGACATGGCTGCAATATGGACAGGAGACCATCAGAGTGTGACAGGCAATCATGTGAGAGGGCAGGCGTGTAAAAATATGTTTTCACTGAAGTGGCCCTTTAAATTTGGCACATTTTCAGACTACCTAGTCTAAATTTACACTGCCTGTTTGACAGGAGTAGTAAATCTGCACCAGTGTTTGCAGTTGTTTTCCATATCTAGTGCAGCACTTAGCCTTTCTGATGCCTGAAGCAAACATTAAAATGACGTCTACACCTGCATCATAATTTTGGAGTGGCAGGTGTAAGGCATCCACAGATAGCAAAGAAAAACTATAATACTGTATACAGCTTGAGGGCTCAGTCAGATGAAGGGTTTTTTTTGCACGCCTATGTGCACAAAAAAATGCACTGCACGGATATGCAAAATGCCCGTGATTGAAGCTGCTTGTTGCTTTTCACATGTGTGTGGAGCAGCTGTGCTTCTGCAAGCACAGCTGCTCCACATACATGTAAAAAGCAGCAAGGAGCTTCAATCACAAATGTCCACTCATCACTGAACACTACGACAGCACTGTCACAGTGTTCAGTGAAGATGGGACTCCTCGTGAGCACGAAAGAATCCCCTGCCACAGCTGTTACAGCTGTGGCAGCGGACCACAATATCATCCAATTGCTTTCAATAGGGCCAGTGCTGCTGCCGCCCCATTGAAGACAATGGGATTAAGGCAGCCCCTGCAGCAGTGATTTTTGGGGAAGGGCTTGAAATATAAGCCCCACCCCGAAAAGCATCCGTAGCTGTTTAAAAAAAAATTAACCCACCTAAAAAGCGCTGTGTGGCCCTTCTCCCAGTCTCTGTCCCTGTCAGTCTTCATCTGTCTTCTGGTGGCCAGGGATTGAAAAATCCCTGCCTCCAGAAAGTGCTGCCTCTGATTGGCTGAGTGCTGTGACCAATCTGAGGCAGAACTCAGCCATTCATTGAATAGCAAATTATTTTTAATTTTTTTGTTGGAGTAATTTTAAAAAATGAAATACCTTTAAAAAATATGTTTTCTTAAGCCATCTTCTGACCGCCATAACTTTTATTTTTCCATTATTGTGTTTTGGCTAATTTTTTGCATGACAACTGGGGTTTCTATTGGTTTCATTTTGAAGTGCATATGACTTTTTGCTTGCTTTTTATTATTTTTTTTCTTGGAGACATCGTGACCAGAGAGTTACAATTCTGGCATTGTGCATTTATTGTTTCTGATTGAATTCACTGTTTGGAACAAATAATGTGTTTTATGGATATATACTAAATATGTTTGTTTTTTTTAAGTATGGGTAAAAGGTTTTTTTAATATCCTTTATTTTGTACAATAGTAAAAAACTTTTTTTTAACATACTTTTAGTCCCCAAAGGGGAATGAACATATGATTGTTTGATCATTCATGCAGTATAATGCAATACCATAGTATTGCATTATACTGCAATAGAGCCTTGTGTGGCGCAGAGTGTAAGCTCTTGCTCACAACCTGAAGGTTGCAAGTTTAAACCTCGATGGTTCAGGTAGCTGGCTCAAGGTCAACTCAGCCTTCCATCCTTCTGAGGTCAGTAAAATGAGTACCCAGCTTGGTGGGGGCTGATAAATAAAAATTACTGGAAAGCGCTGCGGAATAGGTTGGAGTTATACAAAATAACAAGATTTAATTTTTTTTAATTTACTGCATTCTAACAGGCAGTTTATCAAGATGTGCCACAGGCACTTCTCCATAGGCATTCATGGCGGAGCTGTGCTGCCATGACAAACGAAGGCACCTCACAATCTTATCTTGAGGGGGCTGTTTTAAATCTCCGAACGCCAGTGGGGGATTTAACCCCCTAAGGACCAAGCTGTTTTGTACCTTAAGGACCAGATACTTTTTAGGGATTTTACCCATGTGGTGGTTTTACTGTACTATTTTGTTTCCTTTAGCTACCAAAATTATTTTTACTGTGTTTTTTTTCTGTGACATATGGGGCGATTTTTTAAAATATCTTTTTCCCTGACTTGTTTTTCAGTTTTTTTAGTTTTATTGGGGGTAAAATGCTAAAAAAAAATGATATTTTTAACATTTATACTTGTTTTTTTTATTTAGTATATTTATGCTAAAATAAAGTATGGCAATGGGTTCCTCTATTTGTTTCGGATGTTTTAATATATAGTATCTATGATTTTGGTTTACAGGGCGCATACAGCGACGATTTTGGCTGGCGATGGTTTTGTATTATTCTCTTTCTTCTGTATATATTGTTTTTATGTTGTAATTTTGTTTTACTGATGTATGTAATCATGTTTTTTACTATCTGTGTACTCCATGACATCGGAGCCCCAGCTACAGGGGAAAGCAACCCCTGTAGTGACATTAGTCCCTGGCAGAACTGACCAGGGTCAAGTATGACCCTCCAGCTCTGCTGTAGCAGGGAACCCTGGTGGTCACATGACCCCCCAGCTCCCACAGTGGAAGAAACCCTTCCACTTTCACTTTCCAGTACACAGTGCTCATTGAGCACTGTGTACTCGGGGAAGGAAAAGGCAGGAAGGGTTAAATACACCTCCTGCCTTCTCCTCTGGGTAATCAGCTGTCACTAACAGCTGGTAACCCATCCTGCCCTCTGATTTATTGCAGAGGCAGGAGGCTTAAAACGCTGTGTAATTTTACTACCTGCGGGGTTTTAAGCCCAGGACCAGGTGTCGTATATTTACTGCGCCTGGTCCTTAATGGGTTAAATGCCACTTTCAGAATTGACAGTGTCATGTAAATAATTAACAGCCACAATCAGTATGAGAGCTAATCATGGCCGGCCACAATGGACGGGTGTCAGCAGTCAAAGCAAGTCAGCACCCGCCTTGTACGGTGCAGGATTGGCTCCTGATCCCACTCTATACATACCCCGTGCCCCTATGACATAAATATATGTCCTATGGAGTGGGTGCTGCAAGTCAGTATGCCACCATACAGGGTCTGTGGAGATGGCAGACTGAGAGACAAGAGGTGGCCCTACTTGATTAGAGTTTACGATCCAAAAGAAATTAGCTGGAACAGTAACAGTTTCTTTAAAGCTACGATCGCACGGACACAGAAATTAAGGTTATAATTAGTAAGAGGCACTCAGCCACCTCTGTACAGCAAAATGAACATAGCAGCAAAGGGTTAACAGAATCTAGCTATGCAACTCCAATAAAATAAAACTGATGGTTTTTGGAAAGCCAACAGCAATAGTGGCGCTCGTAATGTTATAAAATATTTCTGTATTTTTATAATCTCTGGCTCTAACCCTTGTTTGACTTTCATGTTCTAAATGAAAGAGAATGAGCAGAAATAAATAATATAACGGCTCATCCGCCGCTTTACTCCGGTTTTCTTTTAGATGAGCTGTAGAGAAGTTTCCTCCAAGCCGTATGCTGCTTTTCAGCCTGGGGCAGACAGGAGGGAGGACGGGGGAGCTTTACCACCAGCTCATAGAAACAAAGTTCCATGTGGCAGAATGAGTCTTGGCTATTTGCCATGGTAGCTTGTCACTGTGTCTCTGCTCCAGGCAATATAGGTGACTTCCATATGTCCCACAAGCTAAAAATCAAGAGAAATACCAGTCACAGAAATTATTCCTTATCCTGGCACTTGTTATACAAGTGTAACTCTTCAGTGTCCAGCATAAAAAGTGCAGTGCACGGGTTTACATAAGAATGTAAGAGGATCAGCAGAAAAGTTGTAATCGTATTTAATACTTGGATGCAACATATGTGAAGATGTATAGCCAGCTAACAATCTGGCACTGTATAGTTAAAGGAAAACTGCAAGGCAAAACTGGTGCACTCAGTTAAGTACCACTTGAGACCTGAGGGGGCACTGCAGGGAATCAGACTTGTAAGGAGGTTGTTGAGTGTTATAGTTCAAGTTGTGTGTTGATGTTTTATATTGAAACAGTGTTTTTAAGATGGGGAGAAGACTAAGTAGTTGGGTGAGCCAGGAAAGAAACTGGAAGTGCGAACATGAAGTGCGACGCTGGTGTGTAGAGTTGGTCGGATGCAAGTAGCGGAGACAATTCTGAGATAACACTGTTCCCTGGTTTGTAGCCGCCAAGTATGGACTCCATGATTTAAGACTAGAGATGAGCGAGTATACTCACTAAGGCACATTACTCGAGCGAGTAGTGCCTTAGCCGAGTATCTCCCCGCTCGTCTCTAAAGATTCGGGGCCGGCGGGGGGCGGGGAGCGGCGGGGGAGAGTGGGGAGGAATGAAGGGGAGCTCTCTCTCTCCCTCTCTCCCCCCCCGCTCCCTGCCGCAATTCACCTGTCACCTGCGCCAGCCCCCGGTCTATTTAAGACCATATAAATGGTGAGCTTAAACCACTAAGTGGTTCATACAGCGCCTTCATTTTCTATCACTGCACAGTTACCCGCTTAAATGGGGTAAGGACTGAGCTAATCCGTATAACCCTGTTTGGGAGGGGTATGAACACAATCCCTCCGTCAATAGACTTTGGTGCTAAGCTATATCGGACAAGCAGACCTAGAACCTTCGCTGAATGTAAGAATGGGCATTTTGATTAGTTTTATCAGTCCCTTCACCTAGGATAGAGCCTTAGTATCAAGAAAGTATCTATTCTTGAGAATAACAGTAACTATTCTGAGATACTAATTAAGGTTATAACGTTAATTGCAAAATGCAGAGGCCTAGAGTCAGACATTTTGGCTGCAAGAAATCGGAAACCAGAGGGTTAACACCCTGAGTGGGGCAGGAACTAAGATAAATTGACCATTTCCTGCCATACTCAGGGGGAAGTTACAGCTCAGTGGGACTAGAAGGGCCGCTAGCCCGAGGTACAGGTTGGGCCAGTGAGGTCCCATGCAGACCAGTTGTGGGAACTGTCATGTGTCTGACGGAGGAAGATGCCCTCCAGACTCCCTGAGCGGGTTAGTGACAGTGACCTTGTGTGTTTGTGAACCCTGAATTATGAAATGTATACATTTGTTGTGCTGTGTGCTGTGAATAAATGCTGGCAGGTGCCAGTTGAAAAGAAATCCAAGTGTCTGGAGTGATGGCTACACATGTGGTGCCCATTTCCGGTCTGAGAGGTCAGCGATCCAGAAGCGAGTGAACCCCCGGCTTGCTACACTAGTTATAGATATTAGAAAGCTTACTTGCCTTCTCTTGGTAATTAATCAGCAGCTCCCTCTAAGGGCACACATCTAGATCTGCTTCTTTTTATACCAAACCCCTGGGGTTTTTAATACAACACCACAAGGCAACGACTGAACCAACTTTATCTAAACCCGAGGAGTGTTGAGCAAGTCCATTCTGATCAGTGTCCATGTCCTGGGAAACAGTAATTCCCTACACCCGTATTAACAGACCAGGAAGAGAGTCCATTTTATTATACCATTAATTTCTGAAAATAAAGCAGTTTTGTTCTCTTGTAATAGCAATCCTTCCAGGAATAATACCTTTCCATGGACCCTCCGAGTCCACTTCCACATGACCCTCACCAGAAGCGGTATGGTCAAAGCCTGGTCATAAGTTTCTGAATGCCCTACTGTCACTAAGATAGGATAAGGGGACCATGACTAGCCAACTAGATCCTGAGCTCCCTGCCAGGGAAAAATTGTGGCCCATCGATGCCCCTGTTGACAACTACTCGAGTAACCATCACCAAACTTGCTGCCTGCTGACCATACTCCGCCATTCAGGCCCTGCAATAGGCCTAACACAGTTAGGCCTTGTTTTCGCACATTAGAGGCACGTGAAAAGAGTGCTTCTATAAGAACAAATGGTTTCCTATAGAAGCGTTCACATCGAGGAATTTTAGAAACGCTAAATGCTCGCGCCAATAAAAGATAGGGCATGCATGGCTACAATGCCCACATCTAAGCTTCGTGCTATGAGAAAAGATAGGACCTGACCTATCTTTGTTGCGAGCTACGCAGGAGTTTCAATTGACTCCTATGGGAGCAGGAGTCTATGGAAACTCCTGTGCAGGAAAAGAAGATTTCTGCCAACCGAGGGAATACCCCACTGCTTACAGCAGGACATTTAAAACATGCTGCCCAGAAACATATTTTAAATGTCCTGCTGCAAACTCCTGTTAATCCCCGAGGGTTCAGTTAAAACCTGCAAGGACTAACAGGAATTTACAACAGGACAAACCTGTTGAACCCTGTTTTGGGTTAAACTTTGCTAAAACTTCAGTTTGGCGAGATCTCAAACCTTAGTTGGTTCTTTTCGCCCTAAGCAGAAATTTGTAAGAAGCACTAAAACTAGTGTTGAAAACTGTCTAAGAGCACAATGGTCCTTCAATGGATATGCCTTAGTTTTTGGCAATGTTGCCTTGGTTTGCTGGAGTTGTAGGTCCAAATCTGACCAAGGACAACATCTGCATGAAGTTTTACAAAGCTCATGCAAATGTTTTCCTCTGTCAGATTTGCACCTAAGACCCCAGTGCTGCAAGGCAACAGAGCTAACCACTGAGCCACATCCATTAAACTACCAACATCACACTCCTAGGTTGAAATTAACTTTTGAAAAGTTGACTCATCTCTAGTCCCAGCATATCATTGTTATCGATTCTGCTGCAGTGGAGATGCGTTTTTATTGGTCATCTTGTGCCACCAATGACGCTCACATTGAATATCTCTAAGGAGTATAAAAAACTTGAAGAGTTTTTCTGTCTTTTCATGTCCTTCTGGCTGTTGTATGTCAGTTCATGTCAGCATAAATTGGCTTTTCTTTTGCACCATTCTTTTTGAATCTTGCTGTATTAGCATTTTCATCTATAACAGAGCCATGACAGCTATTTTTGAACAGATAACCATGAACCTCTGACAGGCCTCATTGATTTTAAAGAGGAGCTATATTCTCTATTATATAAAAATTCTGCTGCGTCTGTTCTTAAAACAATGTGTTGTCCCATTCCTCGGTTACCCTTCCTAAAAATGTATGCATAAACTGAGAACTTGATTCCTTTTGTCAATAAGGCGTGTCCCTACACAATGTGAGGGTCCAATGATGCTATGCAGTAACCAAAAATGGCCTTCCCGCTCACCGGAATTATCGGTAAGCTCATGCAACCATTGGTTGTCATGGGCCGGAAGAGTTGTGGCTGCATTGCAGTTACCACATTGTAGTCAGAGTGATGTCCTTTCTGTCCTCCCTATAAGCCAACACTGGTCTGGTGAAAGGTCCTTAGGTCAATTGATTAGATGTAGAAGGGACCCTCAGAGATGTTTGGTGAAGTAGAACAGGTGGGCATTATGGGGCCTGCTGAGGGGTACTGGTTGGTGGTAAGCAACTCTTCCTTGGGTGACCCATGCATGAGAGCTGTTTGTGAACGGGTCACATAGTACTGCCGATCAGACAGCTGAAAGCAGGCACTTAGCGGTTTCCGTAGAAAGAACATAGCGCTGTACACCATCTTGCTTCAATAAACTTTTTATTCTCCAACAACAAACTGGCAGTGCACACTGCACATACGTAGTCTCCTAGAAACGCAGGGTAAATTAACTCTGTCCAAGTTAACAAGCAGTTGGGTGGTTATGAATAGGCCACTCCAATATTAATAGTCTGTGCAGATGCTTGTTGCACACGTACGGTTGGATGTACTGGTGGAGGCTGTGGTAGCCACATTGGGCCGGAAACAATCCAAGGGGAGTCAGTTCCAGGAAGTCGCAAAGACATGGAACTCAGTCTCTAAGCGGATCCCGCTCGTAGAACAGGGATAATCAACGTCTTGATCCATTCTAGAGTAGGCCTGGGTACCAGTTCTGACTACGTCCAGGGGCCTGATACAAAGCACCACAGGGACGAGGGATCCTTAATTTGCTCTTTCTTCTTCTGAGGTCTCTCACATACTGACTTAATCACTTCCTCCCACAGGACACTGTCCACACCCATATGACCACCATAGTCAATGAGTGCTAAGGCAATAAAACTAATACAAAAGAAAAGAGAACATAAAACAAACACATATCCTATACTTTGCCACTAGAGGATACTGTTGACCAGAGAATTTACATTTATATATTTTTTAATCTAAGTCAGAAAGGCATATAAAACAGACTAATAACTAACCCGTACCCCCGTTACACTGCCACCACAATAAAATATAACAATACATCAGGGCTAGAAAGTTTTTTCCTTTACTTATTTGTACATTTGGATGATGTGAATTGATGCACAAGATGGTGCCCAGCGTTTTTGGAAGGATAAGGAGTTTCTGTCCAGCCCACTTCCATAGATCCTGGCAAGTAAGTAGAAAATTCTTTATCAGTACAAGCAACGCGTTTCGCTATCTACAACTGATAGCTTCATAAACATATATGTATAAAATCGACTTTATGTGCCCTCCTCCTCACCTGTGTTTGACTGTAAGACCATTGATGGGGAGGCTGCAGCAGGAGCCTCCCCCTCTGCTCTGCAATAGGACTGATCAAAAAACTGATCAACCCCCCCTCCCTCCATGGTTAAGCCCCACCTCCTCAACTGCCTCCAACTGCAAAAGGAAGAGATCAGTAAAAATTAAAAACCTCAGTTCTCTATTTGCTGGTTAGTTTCAGGAACTTCCAGAACATTTGGCAGACTGACAAAGAGTATGGGCAAGTTTAACCCCTGATTACTTTCATCATCCATTCCATGTTCCTTTAAGAATTAGAAATCATTTAATATTTTATGTTCCAGGATGCAGAAAAGTTGAGATATAAACATGCAGACAAGTGGAAGCTCATATCTTTACAGAATGTGAGCTGGTGTCTCTTATTCTTGTAAGACGATACAGTGTTTCTGACATTCTGGTGTTACAGTGCATGCTTCTTACCATCCACGAGGTTTACATCCTTATCAGCACTGTAGTTACATAATTACTCCCACCAGAATAATTCTCCTCCTCATCTTCTGGGCTCTGCCAATTCTTTGAAGTAAATCTCATATGTTTATCGTCACCTGAATGGAGGAGAGAGTCGTCCTTGAAATCTATTGGGGCTGAACCTGCAATCATCCAACTTGTGTAATCACTGCAAATTATATTGCAGACACTGATGACTTTCTCTTAAACCATTTCCACCACCTTTAAGGCCCTTTCACATGACCTGATGCCCCAGGATGAAGATTTGCAGGAAGGTTTGTTGTATTAGGGCTCAGTCAGACGGGCGGGTTTTTTTGCATATTTTTTTGTGCAAAACGCATGCGCACATATGTATCATATTCCATGATCAAAGGCATCACGCTGAAAAAAACGCACTTAGCTGTGTTCAAAATTCGCACATAAAGTGCGGTGCCCGCTATTCCCTGCTGTGCCTGTGACAGCTGCAGCAGGGATTCCTTGGATGTGAAACCCCTGGATGCTGTCACATCCAAGGGTTTCACCTTGTGGTCAATGGGGCCGGCGGCACTGCCGGTGCGTCATGCGCTCTACTGCGCTTGTGCGCCGGAGCATCATGCGGGATGTCTAGCAGCGAATCCGGAGGTAAGTATGGGGTCTCTGGGGGGGCGCTGTAACGGGCTCTGCTGCGGTATTCCGCTTGCGGAGCCCATCACGGCCATGGGCATTAGGCCTTATACTCCAGATGAATACATTGACTTGTGTAGTGACCCGGAAGAGGTCCTACAGTCTGGTCACACAATCACAGGTCCTAAAATACCTGTTGATGTACTCCTTAGGAGACATGAAGGGTATCACACATTAGAAAGACCCTGTCTTTCCCCTTTCTTCATAGGCATAGCCTGTTCTGCCCGGCAACGGCTGGCTCCGGATTTGTTGCTGTCATAAAAATCCCTGATTGGTAGAGGGGGAAGTGCAAACCTGGGAAAGTGAGTAGGGTGAGGCAGGATGTGAGGTGAAGTGGTTAGAAAAAGTGTGGGAAAGGAGTCAGGAAGTGAAGAAGGAGTTGGGAGGTAGTAGTCGTCAGAGGTGAACAGCGGTGCTGCAGGACTTAACGTTGTTTGGAGTGGAGAGTGGGAACTTACAAGCCTCAGGATCAAGTGCAGTGTGGAGGAGAGAAGCTGGGATTTTTCTACGTAACAGTGAGTTGTACATGCCCCTGCTAAAGCAAAAGTTAGGGAAAGGACAAGTGACCCAATTCTCCATATCTACAATTATCCGCATAGTAATCTTTTGGAACCAACCTTCAGATAACTAAGACTGTTGGGAGTTTATCTTGTGTAATCTTAAACAAAGAACAAAGAGAGAGAGAGCGTTGAAGATAAACTTGCTTGTGTATTGATGTGCTTTAAACAATGTTATCTGATGCTAAGCTGAAACCTGCATTGTAGTGAACTGTACAAATTCTTCATATTTGACCAAATTGTGCAGTAAACTGTGAACCTTCGGTTTACAACTAAGCAAAAGTGTACTTGTCTCAGTTATTTTACGACCATCTGCTGAGGTTCACAACCCTTAAGGTACTGGCGTCACGTGACAACACCATTAAACCAAATTTCAATCACTTTTTGTTTCTGTTGATTGGTTGTTCCCCAGCCTAGCATGTTTGTGCACTGAGATGATTTCTGCAGAAAGCAGACAGTTCTGTTCCAACTGCAATGGCCAGGCTTGGTATTACGCTCATTTACTTCAATGGGAACGTTGCCTGTAATACCAAACCTGACCACTGTAGTGGGAACGGGGCTGTCTGCTTCCTGCAAAAATCAGCTCATTGCACAAGCGCATCAGGCTGGTGAACAGCTATTCTGTGGGCATTTCACGGACGATCTACTATAGATTGCTTATCCTACAGATGGACTATCAGTAGTTTACAACTATACCTGGGGTCCCCAACTCCAGTCCTCAGGGACCACCAACAGGTCATGTTTTCAGTATATCCTATGGTAAGAACCCCTGTGGCAATGTCTGAGGACTGACAATAATTACATCACCTGTGCAACACTGAGGAAATCCAGAAAACATGACCTGTTGGCGGTCCCTGAGAACTGGAGTTGGGGAACACTGAACTAGACAACCCCTTTATTGGATAATGTAACAAGGAATGCTGCTTATGTCCACGGCTTATTACACGTTTTACAAGAATCACAATATACCATAAAATAAATGGCACAAACAACCGTGAGAAAAATCACGTTTATTTATATTTTTGTTTCTTACATTTAGGCAACATATTTTACATTGCCGTGCATGGATTGTCCTTGTCAGAATCTGATTTCCCTATCTCACTATTTCCACTTCTGCATCACCTGACTAGTCATGTATTATGGATTTTGCTGTGTTTTTTTAATGCAGAAATGCTGCGGGATTTGCTGCAGAATTTTCCACAGCGTTTCCACCCATATGAATGTAACCTCCGGCTACACATTCACATACCGCTGATTTACTGCAGATCTTGTCACAGATTTTTTTACAGATCTGCAGCAGATTTCATCTTTTCATTTGAAGTCAACTGAAGAGATGAAATCGGCAACAGAATCTGCTACAAAAGCTGTAGCAAATCAGCATGGATTTTAATTACGGAACCCATGATCGTCACCTGCGTGGACAATCCGTGGTATTCCACACCTATTGAAAAAATAGAACATTGGATTGTGAACTCCGCAAGCAAATTAAAAATCACAGCATGTTCTATTTTTGTGCGGAATCTGCACGGACGGCTTCCAGGTCAATGACCACTTGCAATTGACAATGTGGATAGGCAACAGGTACCCTCGTCATCGCCCAGCGACGGCGTGGGGAAAAACAAATTTAAAAAAAAAATGTACTGTGCATGACTGTCACTGAGCGTCCACGGTCATCCACAATACAGAAAGTGAAAGTATGCAGGATCAGAGCCAGATTCTACTGTGGGCTCCCGCATTCGGAATCCATCTAGTTGAAAATGCGCACCAAATTCTATATCAAAATCCACGTCAAAACTCACACTTTTGGAGCAGATTTTGATGTGGACCTGCAGCAGACATTAATTTCAATTGAAATTGCACCAAAATCCGCCACATGTGCATTCACCCTTACATGGTTTGTACCACATGTATCATGTGCTCTCATACACTTTCGGACTCTGTTTATGACTTGTCCGATAAAAGGTGTCGTGTATAGAAGCCTTGGCCTAAATACACCAAAAACTGTGCAAACATTTTTTGCCAACTTTTGACACAATTTCTGGCATCAACTATGCCAAACTAATAGGTGGTATAAAGTTAGAGCAGACAGTCTAAACCAACACCAGGTGTATCATCCAGAACAAACTACTGTGATAAGTCTGACGCATTTTAACCCATTTAGGACCAGCCACTGTATATATACAGCGGATGGTCCTGGGCTTAGAGGACCGCCGATAGTAAAAATACGGCGGTGCTCTAAGCCTCCTGCCTCTGCAATCAGTCAGAGGCAGGAACGGGTTATCAGCTGTTAGTAACAGCTGATAACCCGGAGCAGAAGGCAGGAGGAGTTTTTAACCCTTCCTGCCTTCTGCTTTCCCGATATACAGTGCTCAATGAGCACTGTATGGGGAAACTGAAATTAACATTTACTTTCAGTACGGGAGCCTTGGGGGGTCATGTGACCTCCTGGGATTCCCTGCTATACAGAGCTGGAGGGTCAGACTAGACCCTGGCAGCTCTGCAGGTGACAAATGTCACCACAGAGGTTGCTTTCCCCTATAATTAGGGCTCCTATGGACGCCCCAACTATAGTGGGAAAGTGTCAAATAAAGTTAAAAAAAAAAAAAGTGAATGTCCCCCAGAGGTCTTATATGACTTCATGGGGGACATAGATAGTAAAAAGCATAATTACATATATATGTAGAACAATATTACAGAATAAAACAACAATACACACATAAGAAAGAGAATAACACAAAGCAGACGCCAACAAAAACCGTCGCCGTATGCGCCCTGTAAACCAAAACCATACATATTATATATAAAAACGTCCAAAATAAATAGAGGAACCCATTTCTATACTTTATTTTAGTGTAAATATAAAAATAATTTTAAAAAAAAACTATAAATGTTAAAAAAATCATTTTTTTTAGCATTTTACCCCCAATAAAACTAAAAAACGGGAAAAAAAAGTCAGTGAAAAAGATTAAAAAAATAGTCCTATATGTCACGGAAAAAAAAACGCTGCAAAAATAATTTTGGTAGCTAAAGGAAAAAAAATGGAGCAGTAAAACCGCCACATGGGTAAAATCCCTAAAAAGTGTCTGGTCCTTAGGGTACAAAACAACCTGGTCCTTAAGGGGTTAAGACTGACTAGTCTACATTTGCATTGTCTGCTAGTCAGAATTAGTAAATCTGCCCCATAGTATTATTTCTATAGGTTTTTCTTGTAGCTTGTAAAAAATGCTATGAAATTCATGCCTTTTGATTACAGATAGGTTTTCTTTTTGCCATTTTTTCCTATAGAGAAGTCTAATAGAAAACAATAGAAAAGTGCCAGGCCTAAAATATGCTGCAAATCTGAAAAAAAATGGCTGAATTGGCTGAGTCGTGGCATTGATTGGCCAATTCATAAATCCTGCCTCCACATCGTGATGACTGTGATTGGTTCTCGAGTGCTGCTTAGCCAATCAATGCAGTACTGGATGAACCAACCACAGCCGTCGCATTGGTTCATTGAACACTGCTTAGCCAATCAATGAACCAATCAGAGCCATTGCCTCCTGGAGATAAGATTTATGAATCCTGTAACCAGGAAGTAATCTTCTGTGGGTGGCCAAGCACTGCAGGAAGCCTGCCGGAGCTCTAAAGAGCAGCAAGAGGGACGCGGACCGAGTCTGCTTGGCAAGTATAATAAGACAGCCTCCGAAAATAAGACCTAGTGCCTCTTTTGGGGCAAAAATGAATGTAAGACAGGGTCTTATTTTTTGGAGAAACACAGTAGTTCTTTAAAAAAAACTTTTTTTTTTACCATTGTAGATCTACAGACTGGGATTAAATAGCACATATAAGAGCTCCTTTAGAATGAAGTAGTATATAGAACGTCTTATTTAACCTTTACATGACACTAATCTGAGTTGCTTCGGTTGGTTTAAACAAGACTTTTCAGTTGTAAATCTCTAATTCATCTAGCCAAAAAAAGTGACTCGTTCAGCTGCTGAAATGAAGCATGGCCGCCTATAATCCTTAAACACAGATAAAGTGACTGAATCTCCCATAATTCCTTTCTTGACTTTTTTATGTTATTCCGTTCTTTAGAAAACTATTGCCCTTGAGCCCAAGGGAATCACGTAATATAAGAGCGAATAACAGCTAATAGCAGTGCTTCCCATTGTACTGGAGTGTTTGATATAAATAAAAAGTAATGAGTTCTTGTCCTAATATACTGAATGCACACATTTGCCGAAGCTTCCAAATGCCTTAGCAGTTTATCTGTCCGTGCACTTAGTATGCAAGACATCTAATAATTGGGGACTGAAAACATTCCTTTTTATATCAACCATTCACAAACCTGAAAAGCCTTCCTAAGCCTAATGCTACAATTTGCTCGACTAGAGTCTTCTATTAAAACCGACTGATGATTACACTTAGCATCTCTTTAGGGTCACTCAAGTGAACTTGGAGAATTCCGTACTTCCTGTTCCATGATTGAATAGATATCTTTGCAGAAATCGTTTTAAGTAAATATGTTGACATTTTTTTGCGTACCTGCATTTGCAAAGCTGTGATGGACTGTAATTTTATTTTCTATGATAGAAGATTAATCACCAAACGCCCATTTAGTATAAGCCATCATAGGTCTGAGCTGTCGCTTCTTCTTGATCTACTCAGACATAGTCAACATCAGAATCCACAGAACTGTTCATTTTCTAGCTGCTTAAGACTGGCGTCCTACAAAGAAAGGCCACTGTTGTGTTAGACATCACCAACATGTCAGACCAAGATGTGATAAAAGTCCACAATGGACCAATACAGACATATGTTATATCAATAGAAAGCAGAGAAATTAAAGGGATTTCCAGGGAGAATGCTATTGATCGGCTGGGGTCTGTCGCTCAGAACCCCAACTGATCAGCTGAATGGGCGCATGCTGTCAGTGCTGCAAACACACAGAAATCAGAGCAGAAGTCTCTGCGCCGACCTCCGTGTAGTGGCCGGTGCTTGTAACTGCAGGCACAGCTTGCGTTGATTTCAATGAGAGCTGTGCCTGTAGTTACAAGAGCCGGCCACTACACAGAGGTTGGCGAGGATACTTCCGCTCTGACCTCTGTGTATTTGCAGTGCTGACAGCACACGTCCGCTCAGCTGATCGATCGGGGTCTCAAGTGATGGACCCCAGCTGATCAACTATTAATTACCTATCCTGAGGAAAGGTCATCATCATCAGTAGTATTCTTTCTGGAAACCCCCTTTAAGGTAGCCTAGAAGCAAGGCGATTGCCCTGATAAGGATGGGCTCACATGAGCAACCTAGGAGGTTTAGTCTGTGGGTAAACAGAAGATGTTCAATGCAGGACAGAGCAATGTATATAACACAGTATAAATAGCCCCAGACTTCGCTGATAGGAGTCCACTGCCTTACCAAACACCTCAGGCAGGACAATAACCGGCGCCCATGTAGAGGTGAGCCTGGAATAAATACACTTCCATTATGGCTGATTGGTCAGCTAGGGAAAACACCTCCCTGTCAGCCAAGCAGTTCATACACCACAGGAGATGCTGTAGCAGGGTTGAGAAGATTATGCACTGGACCTATTGAGGTATTTCTAAGAGCTCACACCTTATGGGCCTTCTGCCATGACAGAAAGAAGGCACTCATCGGCACCTAGCACTGAATGACAGGGTGTGGTCATGTGGGCCAGGGCTGATGTTCTGATGTCACCCTGGCTCCACTTCCTGATTGCTGCTGACATGCCACAATAGCCACATTTTTGTTGGTTGTTGTGGAGTTGCGTTTCTTCACAGAAAAAAAAATGCTGCATCCAGATGCTTATTATAGATTAATAGTAAAATATAAAAAGCCTTAAAAACATTTATTGTTTTCTTCAGTAGCAGTTTTTCTAACTTTTGATGCATTTTTTGAGTGCACAGCATTTTTTCCAAACCACAGTATACTCTAGATGTAGCTTTTGAGCCCCTTATCAATCGCTATAACCATGAAGCACTTGATGTAGGTTAAAAAAATGTATATGAAGACCTCTTATCACTGTTTTTGAAGGTTTTACACTTAAACATTTTTTCCCCAAAATGTATAAAAGTTTATCAGGGGGCAGATAAGTGGATAAAAGATAGAAAAGACATCACTCACTTTTCAGATGTCCTGCTGCTTCGGTAGTGATCACATCAGTGATCTGCAGTGATCACATCACTCATAGTTCACAGACCACTGTGGCCAATCACAAGCCTCAATGATAATGTGCACAGATGACTGATGAGTTCAATAATGGATAGCAATGGTCACAAGAACTATACCACATGAGCTTCTGGGACAGGAGTGGTGTATACTAGAGCCATGGTGCTGGTATGGTGGACATTTTAAGGACAAATTTATATATTTTTCACCTTTTTATCCACTTAGGGATTTAGTAAAGTTTAACTTGAGACTTAACATGTTAAGATAACTTTCCATGCCACAGTGTATTTGCCTTTTCAATTGCTTTACAACAGCTTTTGTTGTATTGCAATAAGATAACAATAGCTGTTTGTGGCTTAAAGGGTCACTACCTATTCAGACCACTTATGCTCATCTAATAGTCTGTGTGTGTCTCATCAATCTTGTAATATACTATAATTAAAATGTATTTGTTTTACCACTATAAATCAAGGCTACCCCTAGGAGTCTCCCTTCCAGATTCTCTGTAATCCACTGCTTGTTGTTAGGTATTGAGCTTCTATAGTAACTGGATTGTTTTCTTAGCTGTGCGGAAAGGGTTATCTTCACAGGCTGCTCCCTGCACACATAGCACATGTGTGTGCGCATTACTTTAGGTTTACTAATCATTTGACCAGAATGTCTCTCAATGCCCAACTCCTACAATTGTTCAGACACAGCAGAGGCATTCAGATACTGCCTCCCAGCTGATTGTACCAGAGACAGCATAATGCAGCATGAGAAGTGAGGGAAAAGATGTAAAGGCCAATATACTCCTGGCAGTATGCTAAGCTTACTACACCCCTCCAGCAGTGCAGCAGAAAAATGGGGAAGACCATCTGAAAATCAAAACTTAGAAAACATCAAAGAGGGTGCAAACAGCATCAAATAAGTGATAAGGTGAACCTGTTATACTTTAAGAAACATATTGAAAACTCAGGTCCGCGTTAAGATAACTTGTTGCAAAAAGTTATTATAATCAAGTTAAACTTTGCTCATCTGTGCCTGGTCTACGTAAACTTTTATACATCTTGGAAAACCCCTATAACTTTAATTAGTACTCTAAAGGAGTAAGGGATAAAGACCTTCTCTACCCAAGGGGCCTTAGACACTGCCCTAATGGTTGAATTAAGAATTTGCCCCTGGCAAAAGTTTGAATTTGTCCCTTATCTGTGTAGACACATAAAGATGACTATAAGCACCACGAGTTCTCCATCTGTGAAGACATTGTCGACTTTGGATATATAAATATCCCTTCACGTTTACGTCTGTCCACAATGCGCCTGATTATTTGTACCGTGTTTACATCGCAGACATAAATGATATTGGCAGACATGACACATCATAAATGACATGCCGGCTTAGAAAATGTGAAAAACTTCAATTAAAGAAAAGGGTAGGGAATAGGATGAATCTGAATTTGAGCCAAACTCTTTAGCACATCTGTAGCCGGGCTGCATTTCAGCTGTGGTTACCAGATGGCCTGGAAAGAAAACATATGTTTGCACAGCATATTTCTGTATTTTATTGCTTAATGTCATTCTGGAATTCAGGAAACGCTGGACATTCTGTGCCAAATCAAGCAGGTGTTAATCATAAGTGGGTTGAGCACCATGTCACTAATGTATAAAATTACAATGTTTTACTATTCCTAATTAAGAGAGTAAAATATATGGCTCCGCAGTCCATCCTATACAAATACTAATGTCCAAAGCTCATCATCGCTGCAATGATGTTTGTTGGACTGCACAAAATGAGAGATGGAGTCCTGTCAGGTTCGCCCCGCAGAGAATTGAACATCAGGGAGAGTCTACCGGAATAGGCCATCTAGCTGGCAATCGGACAAATTAGGTTAGTGCACAGGGTGTAGAGCCAGAGGTAGCTCTATTAAATACAAAATACACTAATCACTGCTTTTATGTGTGATAATCACTATAACAGCTTGTTAGGGTTTTATGTTGATAAATACTTAGAGGGGTATAAAGGACGCCTTCCCACGTGGACCATTTGAGGTTGCACAGATAAAAGCCGAAGCATTTTTATTCAGGTGCATAATAATGCAAATACTGCAAACAAGTTATATATATATATATATATATATATATATATATATATATATATATATCACAATATACTTCACACAGGTTGATGCAAATGTTAGAATATTCATCTATACATCATTTGCATCAGTGAGGTTTGTTCCAGATGTGGACACAGAGAGGAGAGAACCCCAGTGCAATAAGAGAGTATCGGCTCCTTGATCTACAATAGCTCATAGTAGTCCAAACACCCCCCATACACCCTTATGTGTTTCTAATAATTCACCGGTAATTGTGAACCATGGAATTTATTAGATCGGCCCCTTTCATGAAATCTAATAGACAGTACGCTGCTGCTTTAAGACAGGCAATAGACCTACTTGCTTACTGGGTCCCTGTATGATGTACAGATTGCACATATGGTATGTACATTTCTGGTTTGCCCCCATATCTGTTGAGGACTTATCACTTTCTTTGTCGGGACACTGCAGATAAATTGAACACTTGCTACCAGATTTCCTGACAGTGTCCAGTAGTTGATGGCTATAGGGATAAGCGTTGAGAAAAACCAGTAGAACCCTGTTTTGGGTTGAACTTTGCTGAAAGTTTGTTCGGCATGAACCCAAACAGAACTTTTAGCAAAGTTCTACCTGATTGACACTCTCAGGGCACAGTCAGATGAGCGATTTTTAGCGCATGTATAGGCGCAGTACAAAAAAAAATAGCTTTTTTATGTATTATTTACATGCAGTGTGGCTTTAAAACACCAGGGGAAGCCCAGGGTGGCAGTACCAATGTGGTTCACTTTTTGAGGTGCAGGGCAGCCCGCCGAACTATTATGGCATCATTAATAGTCTGCTGGTCTGCATAGTGCACTACATGTATCAGAAGGTCTGCCACTTTGTATGTACTCTGTGTGGGAGTATACACCAAGCAGCCACCCCCCTCCATATTAAGAGGCTGTGTGAGTGGCTGTCTCATCGGTGTCCCTCACAGGTGTAATTAGCTCCCTCATTTGGTAGTCTTCTACCTGCATGATGAGAGAATGCAGCAATCTGCCCTCCTTAGTCAGTAAGTATATGGCCATGTTCTTTGATTGTTTTTATGTTTTTATATTTCCCCTTCTGGGACGTATCTATATATATATATTGTTCATTTTTTATGAGGGAGCGGTTGACAAATAAATTCTGCACAGTGTTCTCTCTAACTTGAACCTTTGATTCCCCTGAGGAAGCTGTATTAACATGGCGATATGCGTGGGGCTTGAGTTGTACTATAGGCACACATTCCAATTCTTCCGACATCCAGAAGCAGAGGATATGCCATAAATATTTGATAATGTGATCTGTGCCAATGTTGAGAACACGGGTCAAAGAATCATCATCCTGCCTGATCAGAGGGGTCACCAGTAGAGATGAGCGAACGTACTCGTTAAGGGCGATTTCGCAATTGAGCATCGCTATTTTCGAGTACCTGGCTACTCGGGGGAAAAGATTCGGGGGGCGGCGTGGTGGAGCGAGGGATAGCAGTGGGGAACAGGGGGGAGCTCTCTCTCTCTCTCTCCCCCTCCCCCCACTCCCCTCTGCAACCCCCGGCTCACCCCCGGCGCCCCCCGAATCTTTTCACCTGAGTAGTCAGGTACTCAAAAATAGCGATGCTCAATTGCGAAATCGCCCTTAACGAGTACGTTCACTCATCTCTAGTCACCAGTCACCACATCTGGGATAGAAGAGCTGTCCGTATACATGATGTCTCTCTTCATTCACTTCTATGGAAGTTACAGAAACAGCCGAGCGATCGAATTGAAACATGCTGATCAGATCTATATTAATGGGTTAACTTTACTTCTGAAGTTGTAATAATTACACATACTTTTATTTACCCAAAATGGATTTGTGTTGGGATTAATATACTGGATAGATCCCTCTTGATGTGTCTGATTGCATATACATGAGCTTCCTTCAGCGCTTGCTCTTGGATTAGACATTTAACTAGAAGAAGGACATTAGGTTTTGCTCATTAAGCCAGGGATTTAATGTAATTATCATAATATTTGAAATACAAATACAAACAAACTACCAAAAAGAATTCAGCACGACTACAATAAGAAACCCGTTTTCATTTCACACAAGTCACCGTGTTATTTACAGAACAAATATCACTTCACTAAGTACTGATTTACATCAATATCTAGCAGTCCTTTTGAACCGCCATACATTTGCGCCACCATTCTTTATACTTCCTAGCTGAAGTGTATTAGAGAATTTTATATAAGAATAGTTTATTTTCCTTACTGAACCACCATATGCCTCCTACTATATACATACTGTGACATCAAACTACTAACGGCCACTTGTCACATATTACAGACCATCTGCCCTTTTCCATAAATCATACCCCAGCACAGGGGGCGTCTCTTCTCCTGTTGTGCCTTGCAGTTCATTGCATTCAGAGCCTCTCTACCATTAGAGTGGAACCAGCAACCCAGGAACTCAGAAGCTGGAGTGGAAACCTCCCACCTCATTCTAACAAGACCTCATAGGTGGAGCATAATGAGGCCACTCCATAACAGAGAACCCTTCACTATTAACCTATGGCCTTCTAGTGGCTCAAAACCGACTCTACAGTAACTGCACTGCCACATTACATACAACTCCAACAGAAACAATTTCCAGTTGAATGCTGTAAGTATGATATAGAGATTTTAATTAATCTTTGCCAGCTCTTCTGGAATGTCAGGAAAACTTCCTAAGAATGAGGAGACCTCCTGGACATCCCACTCCTCTCCCCATTCCTGCACTATGTAACAGTGTAGAGACCCCCAGCAGGTGAACTTACTACACTACCTTCTCTTTTCACCTGCTGCCCTGATAGCCGTCGCCTCCTTTCAGTGTGTGTGGCTGCAGAGTTGTGTGATCTAATGTGCCCACCTGTAGAGCTGATTTCCTTCCTTTCTCCTCACTCTCAACATACAACCAGTTTGTTGTGCCCTGCATGATGTGCCAAGTTGGCAGTACCCTGACCTCCATACATTGGAGAATTATATGATGTCCGGTAAATGAGGCAGCACGTGCAGAGCTGTCCCTCCATCCATATATCTGGTAATGATTTGCAATGACATAAATCAAACACATACAGTTAGGCGTCCTTCACACTACCATATGCGTTTTTACATATGCGCTAAAAAATGAATGAAGAATAGCCCCGATCAATTCTCGATCTTTAGCCTCGTGTTTTCTGCCATTCACATGGGCGACTACAGCATATTGGCAAAAAAATATGCTGCGGTCCGGAAACCCCTCGATCAGCAGAAATCCTTGGAATGACTGCTAAAACTTAAATAGAGGCAGCTGTCTTCTTTTCCCAGTGTTGGGCGCAGGTAAACTATCTCCCCCTCTTTTTTTTTCAACTCCCATAGGAGTCTATGGGAGCTTTCAGCGTATCTTGGTCAAAGATAGGGCAAAACCTATCTTTGGACGCAGTGAATGAAATCAGCGACCAGATGTTATATTTTTGCAGGCGCTATTTTTTTACTTAGTATGAGACACTGAAGGGGTTAACTCTGGATGGTCGATATATTTCATCTGGGTTCAGGTATTACGCCCGTTAAGAATGAAGGGGGTCTGTGTGTCACTGCGTGAGACACAGAGGAAAAACCAGTGAGGCGATGTGATCTCCAGCATATAGTTGCTGGAGATGCTTTTTATAAAATGTGTTGGGCCTAGTTTTTTCTGGAATGGATGGCAGGCTTGATAGTGGGGCTGTCCATTCCACCCCCTCCACTCCAGGTCCTATTATGGGGGATTAGCTCCCCAGGTGTAGAGGCTGAGTAATTAACCCAGTCCATAAAGTCTGCAGCTATGCAGACAGAGCTGAGGCCGGGTGTAGTTAGATGCTGGAAGCTGCTGGTCTCATGAGACACCTTATCCCTCACCAGGGGACAAACTGGACTTTGTGTGTTTGTGTGGTTTTTCGTGCGGCTGCAGCAAGCCATATGTATAGACAAGGAAGAACTCTGTATAGTAAGTGCTGGATAAGCAGGATTTTTGTTTATGCCTGAAGTTAAAGGGGTTGTCCCGCGGCAGCAAGTGGGTCTATACACTTCTGTATGGCCATAATAATGCACTTTGTAATGTACATTGTGCATTAATTATGAGCCATACAGAAGTTATAAAAAGTTTTATACTTACCTGCTCCGTTGCTGGCGTCCTCGTTCCCATGGAGCCGACTAATTTTCGCCCTCCGATGGCCAAATTAGCCGCGCTTGCGCAGTCCGGGTCTTCTGCAGTCTTCTATGGGGCCGCTCGTGTAGAATGCCGGCTCCGTGTAGCTCCGCCCCGTCACGTGCCGATTCCAGCCAATCAGGAGGCTGGAATCGGCAATGGACCGCACAGAAGCCCTGCGGTCCACGGAGACAGAGGATCCCGGCGGCCATCTTCAGCAGGTAAGTATGAAGACGCCGGACCTCCGGGATTCAGGTAAGCACTGTGCGGGTTGTTTTTTTAACCCCTGCATCGGGGTTGTCTCGCGCCGAACGGGGGGGGGGGGGGGTTAAAAAAAAAAAAAAACAGTTTCGGCGCGGGACAACCCCTTTAAGGCTGTATTTTGTTTATTTTTATGCTTTCTAATAAACACAGGCCAAGTGTAGCTAAAATTTCTCATCTAAATGAATATATTGGAATCCAATGCTTCAGATGGTCGGGATTTTCGCCTAATTTTTGTACGCAGCTAAATAGCTACATAGATATGGCTGTATGAATAAGGCCTTATATTTATATATAGTATGGTGCAAAAGTTTTATGCAGGTGTGGAAAAAATGCTGCAAAGTAAGAATGCTTCAAAAAATGGAAGTATTAGTAGTTTATTTTGTCAATTAACAAAATGCAAAGTGACTGAACAAAGGAGAAATCTAAATCACATCAATATTTGGTATGACCGACCTTTGCCTTCAAAACATCATCAGTTCCTCTAGCTACACTTGCAAACAGTTTCTGAAGAAACTTGGCAGGGAAGTTGTTCCAAACATCTTGGAGAACTAAGTACAAGTCTTCTGTGGATGTAGCTTGTTCAGATTCTTCTGCCTCTTCAACAAATCCCACAAAGACTGGATGTTGTTGAAATCAGAGCTATGCGGGGCCGTATCATCACTTCCAGGACTCCTTGCTCTTCTTTACCCTTCTTAATGACATTGGCTGTATGTTTAGGGTGGCTGTCCTGCTGCAGAAAAAAAATTAGATTCAAATAGATGCCTACTATTTTTGAAAACAAATTCTTACTTTGCAGCTTTTTTTTCCCACACCTCCCTAAAACCTTTACATAGTGCTATATATTAGACCCTCATTGCAAATTAAGTTTAATTGCCAAACTTACAAACTTTCAGCTGTTTGCAAAAAAACAAACACGACTGTAGTGGCCCCTACAGCACTTTCCTGGCTACCTCAAGTGGTGTGTAGATGTCTGTCTGACTGTGTTGTTAAATGTGTTAACCTACAGTTAGGGCCAGAAATATTTGGACAGTAACACAATTTTCGCGAGTTGGGCTCTGCATGCCACCGCATTGGATTTGAAATGAAGCCTCTACAACAGAATTCAAGTGCAGATTGTAACGTTTAATTTAAAGGGTTGAACAAAAATATCTGATAGAAAGTGTAGGAATTGTACACCTTTCTTTACAAACACTCCACATTTTAGGAGCTCAAAAGTAATTGGACAAATAAACATAACCCAAACAAAATATTTTTTTTTCAATATTTTGTTGCGAATCCTTTGGAGGCAATCACTGCCTTAAGTCTGGAACCCATGGACATCACCAAACGCTGGGTTTCCTCCTTCTTAATGCTTTGCCAGGCCTTTACAGCCGCAGCCTTCAGGTCTTGCTTGTTTGTGGGTCTTTCCGTCTGAAGTCTGGATTTGAGCAAGTGAAATGCATGCTCAATTGGGTTAAGATCTGGTGATTGACTTGGCCATTGCAGAATGTTCCACTTTTTTGCACTCATGAACTCCTGGGTAGCTTTGGCTGTATGCTTGGGGTCATTGTCCATCTGTACTGTGAAGCGCCGTCCGATCAACTTTGCAGCATTTGGCTGAATCTGGGCTGAAAGTATATCCCGGTACACTTCAGAATTCATCCGGCTACTCTTGTCTGCTGTTATGTCATCAATAAACACAAGTGACCCAGTGCCATTGAAAGCCATGCATGCCCATGCCATCACGTTGCCTCCACCATGTTTTACAGAGGATGTGGTGTGCCTTGGATCATGTGCCGTTCCCTTTCTTCTCCAAACTTTTTTCTTCCCATCATTCTGGTACAGGTTGATCTTTGTCTCATCTGTCCATAGAATACTTTTCCAGAACTGGGCTGGCTTCTTGAGGTGTTTTTCAGCAAATTTAACTCTGGCCTGTCTATTTTTGGAATTGATGAATGGTTTGCATCTAGATGTGAACCCTTTGTATTTACTTTCATGGAGTCTTCTCTTTACTGTTGACTTAGAGACAGATACACCTACTTCCCTGAGAGTGTTCTGGACTTCAGTTGATGTTGTGAACGGGTTCTTCTTCACCAAAGAAAGTATGCGGCGATCATCCACCACCGTTGTCTTCCGTGGACGCCCAGGCCTTTTTGAGTTCCCAAGCTCACCAGTGAATTCCTTTTTTCTCAGAATGTACCCGACTGTTGATTTTGCTACTCCAAGCATGTCTGCTATCTCTCTGATGGATTTTTTCTTTTTTTTCAGCCTCAGGGTGTTCTGCTTCACCTCAATTGAGAGTTCCTTTGACCGCATGTTGTCTGGTCACAGCAACAGCTTCCAAATCCAAAACCACACACCTGGAATCAACCCCAGACCTTTTAACTACTTAATTGATTACAGGTTAATGAGGGAGACGCCTTCTGAGTTAATTGCAGCCCTTAGAGTCCATTGTCCAATTACTTTTGGTCCCTTGAAAAAGAGGAGGCTATGCATTACAGAGCTATGATTCCTAAACCCTTTCTCCGATTTGGATGTGGAAACTCTCATATTGCATCTGGGAGTGTGCACTTTCAGCCCATATTATATATATATAATTGTATTTCTGAACATATTTTTGGAAACAGCTAAAATAACAAAACTTGTGTCACTGTCCAAATATTTCTGGCCCTAACTGTATGTGTATTGACCTACCCGGATCATTTGCAGGTCATTGTCTAGTGTCGGTGTTGTCTAACTTGTGTCTGTCTGTGCCTCATTCACCCTAACCCACTCGGTGTTCGGTCAATCACCCCTTAGCTAGCCCTGGGATTGAGTGCTGGGATTCCCGTTAGCTCAGGATTGATTGAGGGGAAATGACAGTGGGTAAAAAGGGGGAAGAAGAGAAAAGGAAAAGAGAGGGCCCCTGGGAAAAGGCAAGCCCCAGAGGAATCCTGAGGAGCCTGAGCTCAATTGCACTATTGCCACCATTATTGACCATTTGTGAAATCCCCCTTCTGCTGCTACTGACTTCTCCCTGCTGCACAAACAATTTATATAACTCAACACAACTACTATAATGGAACACTGAATGCCTGAGGACATGTACACAATGTGACGACACTTAGTATGCCCTCGACAGACCACCAGTAAAGCGGATCGTCTGATCACCCAACAAGCCAAGCAGCTCCAACTGTTTTGTTGTTTGCCATCTGGAGACAAGTGGCACTATCGCTGCAGGCCCCTTGTCTGTGGGAACCATTTCCAAGCACTTGGCTGAAGGACATTCGGTTTCATGGCACCCATTGCATGTATGCATACCTCTTTGAATCTATTTCATTTAAGCCTGAAGAGGAGCCCTGCATTGGTTGGGAAGCTTGCACTAACATCATGTATTTTTGTTAGCCATTAAAAGGTATCATATCTACAAGATTACTTGGTTTCTCTTGAGGGAACAATCACATTTTGTTCTACTGGCTAACACGGTACCAAACCTTTTTTTTCATGTACTACCTTTGGTACCCACCATTGCCTGTGTTTACAGGGGTGTCATGAAAGATGCAATAGGACTGCTATGGAGTTGAACCACATTGTCTTGACAAATCTGGGTTTACTTTGGGTACTGACGATGGCCGTGTTTGTGTCTGAGAAACAAATATAAAAAAGAGGGCCCTGCGCTTCTTAAGGGGCAAGTTGTAGCTTTTTCTTTTCCTAATGTAAAAATCCCTTACTTTTTTGGGAGGCCCGCCCCATGGAGAACATCCAAATCCTGGAATGC
Organism: Eleutherodactylus coqui; assembly: GCF_035609145.1. Classification (NCBI taxonomy): domain Eukaryota; kingdom Metazoa; phylum Chordata; class Amphibia; order Anura; family Eleutherodactylidae; genus Eleutherodactylus; species Eleutherodactylus coqui. The sequence continues at coordinate 120,959,546 of NC_089845.1, forward strand.
AAGCTTTCTTATCTCATTCTGGTGTCTCACACTGGCATTCACAGGGAATCCAAGCAGTTTTCCAGATGTAACACTATTTACTAGGATGTGACAAACTGACAGGATAAAACATAAAAAACATAAGGGTTCCAATACGTAGTGGGACAATGACAGCTCAGCGATATGTTCAGGACATCCTGCAGCCACATGTGTTCCTCTCCAAGAGGTATTTTCCAGCAGGATAATGCTCGTCCGCACAAACAAGGGGGTTACAGGAACGCCCCCACAACATTGCCCCACTTCCATGGCTGCCTGTTTGCCAGATTTATCACCAATAGAACACCTATAGGACCATCTAGGACACCAACTTTGACAGCCTACGACTTTGCATGATCTAGAGGCTCAGTTATAGCAAATGTTGACTGATATGCCGCAGGATACCATATGGAACCTGTATGTCTCCATGCCCACCTATATCACATCTTGTATCCAAGCTAGAGGCAGTACAACAGGGTTCTAGAGTCTCCATGCCCTTCTGTATCACAGCTTGTATCTAAGCTACAGGTGGTACAACAGGGTACTAGAGCCTCCATGTCCCCCGTATCACATCTTGTATCCAAGCCAGAGGCAGTACAACAGGGTACTAGAGTCTCCATGCCCCCCGTATCACATCTTGTATACAAGCTAGAGCCAGTACAACAGGGTACTAGAGTCTCCATGCCCGCCTGTATCACATCTTGTATCCAAGCTAGAGGCAGTGCAACAGGGTACTAGAGTCTCCATGCCCCCCGTATCACATCTTGTATCCAAGCTAGAGGCAGTACAACAGGGTACTAGAGTCTCCATGCCCCCTGTATCACATCTTGTATCCAAGCTAGAGGCGGTACAGCAGGGTACTGGAACCTCCCTTTAAGAGGTCAGTTCAATAAATTCTCCTTTTGCTCTGATATTGTGAACACTTACTTATATCAATGTTACAATCGCACAGAGAAAGTTTCATTTCTTTCTGACAACGTCTAGGTGCTTTATTTTGGGGGGTACTGTATTTAATCTCCCACTTCTTAAATGTACACTTTAACTTCTTGAAGCATTTCTTCTAGGGAAGAATATCTCAGTACATACAGATGTAGCACCACTAACGCACCTCTGTTGCAACTGTAATAAAGTTGCGGCTCAGCTCAACTTGCCGTGACAATGCTAATTGCACAGTATGATCGCCGTTCAAAGTGAATGGCAGTAGCCACGCAACGCAATTAGTGTAGCATGTTTGACAAGTGCCTGGTGGTCTGTGCTTCAGATGGAGAAGGCCTGATTTTTAAATCAGCGCTGCTACATCTGTACAGCGTCCTACAGAGCCTGTATAGCGGCAAACGGAGGCCGTGCATCTTCTCAAGAACTGCACCCTGAAAATATATCTACTGTATACAGCTTTAAATGTGAGAAAGTGTTGTTAAATATACTCCTGGTTTTCTACATTTCTGTGATCTCCCATTATTATGTCTGCTAGGCTTTTCTTGCAGTAACCCTGGCTTTACACTTAAGACATTTGCAGGAGGCGTCCCGGCTACATAAACAGATCACTCAAGCATTAAGCATTCTTTCTTCAGGAACGAGAGCCCATCATGTCTGAGAAATAATATATGTTTCTGACTCCCTATAAACCTGAATCTTTTTTTCTTACAGGTCAATATCCTCAATTTGATAAGCTGTGAAACCTCCAAGTACAATGTTCTTTGTCTTCTGGAAGCAAGTGGGACTTTTGGGAAGAGTCCAAAGCAAATATCTTTAAGGAGCAGGCATGCTCGTATCTGATCTGTTTGTCATCAAGGTAAAGCTTAATTAATTTTCTGTAGGTGGCATCTAATCACAGCTTATATTAGAAAGTATTCATCTAGAACTCTGTATAAACACCAAATGCATTGGTCATTCCTAATAAACAGTGTGGAATACAATAAAACTTAGGGACCCTTGGAAGTGTCACGGTAATTCTGCACTTCAGCATTATAGTCATACATGGGAAGGCTTTGTATGAACAGTCTTATGGGGCTTGTACTGGGGAGGCCTAGCCCTGCATTCTGCCATGCATGGACTTATGGGAAGGCAAAGAAAAAGTTAAAGGGGTATTCCAGGCATTTAATCCCTTTTAGTACTGATGACCTATCATCAGGACAGGGCATCAGTAGTTGATTGGTATGTATCAGTATTTTTTGTATGCAGTTTGCTGGAGATTTTGGGGGAGCCCAAGATGTCAGATAATGTGGCCCACTTTGGAGATACAGGGCAACCCACTGTATGGTGGGGCACACCCATTTTTGGCTGGCCTCTTTAGTATCGTTCACATGTGCAGGCTATGATTGTTTGCAGTAGCCCCTCCCAAATCTATGCTGGGTTGGGTGGGTGACTGCACATTAGTCTGCATTGAGCAATTTGCTCCTCCACATCATAGTCTGGCAGACTGCATTCTATTAGGGTTTAAGGCTATTGCACCTGCCCTATGGTGAGTGTGCCTACCTTATGGCGATTGTGCCTGCCCTATGGCAATTGTGCTTGTGGTGGCTGTGCCTGCTCTGTGGGGATTGTGCCTGCTCTGCAGCCTATCAGGTATTGCATTTTTTTGGCTTTTTCGGTGAATGTCTTTTTTTTTTTCCCTCTCACCTCTGTGATTTCAGATAGAATAAAGGAGAGCGGCATGTACCTGGAATGGACCAGAGGAAATAGACCAAGCAGTAAGCACATAGAGGTACACTTGACAAAAAGGTACAAACAGGAGTACTACTGCACAAGGAGATAGGGGCATTGACGGTCTAGAACGAGAGACAGAGAAAAACACTAGTCAGATAGTAATTACTTACTCCATCACTACTGAGACCTCCTATTACAAAGAAAAACAATTGGCATCCTTTGCCAAAAGGAGTCGGCTAAATTACCCTAACAGAAACACTGATAGGTTGGCTAGGCTGTCCGTCACTTCATCCAGAGCTGGACCCAAAGGAAGATGTTGTTTCCTTGGCGTCCAGCACCAAAATACACTGCGCATGCGCCTAGAGGCACATCACTTGGTCTGACGCAGACGCCGCAACTACACAGTGTCCCCACCAGACCTGCACCCACTTCCCATCCCACTGTGATACTAGATCCTTCTATGGGTTGGACATTGACTTACAGGGTAGCTACCTGCAGTAAGTGGTACTAGAGATTTTCTTCTTTCTGGACGAGAGTTAATTTTCATACTTTTCCCTATGTAACATTGCCTGTAAGCCTAGATACCAGATGGGTCCATTCAATGAGAACCACTAACTCCCCCAAGAGCATATTGATTGCTACAAACATATAGGAAAGCAGGATCTTGGTGACAGATGCTCTCTAAAGAGAACCTGTCCTCTCTCTTGACTTGCTTGTTTTAATAAATCCTGATGAAATAATGAATATGGAGAATCTTTTCTAATGGGTCATTTACACAGGAAGACCATTGCTCAAACTTCATCCAAATGAACGAACTTGAGCGATAATTGTGCAGTGTAAATGCAAAAAAATCACTCACTTCTCGTTTACAGGTTCTAATCGCTGACTTTCAATCAGAATAAAAACCATCGCTAGACTGTGGGCTTGTCGTTGCGTGTAAACGATCCCCGCTCAGCGCTTCACTTAGAAGGTAAAGCACTGAGCGAGAAGCCCGTGATCCAACGGTGAAGTCTGTCAGTCTAAACACTCTGGATGAGCGCTAACAACCTTAGCGGTGACATCAGCGCTCGTGCAGACGCTTACCCGACTGTTGTCCTGTGTAAAAAGACCACTAAAATGTGTTGCGTCATCCCTTTGTTATTCCTCTTGATAACATCTGAATAAATTGGGTGCTACTAGTCCCATTGTCAATAACGTGTCTTCAATCAGTGTTGACAGTGTCAGACTATGTAGGGACACAACATATTGATTAGCGGAATGGTAACTCCCAGTTGTCAATTTAGTCATATATTTCCAGCAGTAATAACATGGGAACACTAGAATGGAAATACCTAAGAACAGATATTCCAGAATTGTTGCTTTAGGGTATTATGAATATTTACTAAAACATACATGTCAAGACCCCTGACTAGTCTGCTTTACATGCAAGGCTTGTTATATACCTGTATACTGGGAGTCATTATAAAATTGTACAAATATGGATCAGATATCAAGAATATGAGTAGATATAGATATATTGCCTAGTGGTAAATTAATGCCCTAGTAAGCAGCATGTCTATATCCTGTAGTCTCTTAAACTCTTGGAAACATCCACCATACATATAAGGAGCATGTGCATGGGGATTGTATGGAGCAGACTCAGGAGCCAAGCCCCCTCCATACATGACAGGTGTCTGTTGTTTTTAATACCCAAGCTGCAACAATAAATCCAATCACAGCTGTAAACCATTTAAATGCCATTGTCAATTCTGACAGCAGTATTTAAATGTCCCAAAAGGCTAGTTTCCAATGAGTTGGCAAGCAGCCGTGCATGTGCTTGTAATAGAATGCCTGAAGAATTGCAATATACTGCAATACTGAAGTATTGCAGTATGCTGTATACGCAATTGTTAGTTCAAGTCCTTTTAGGGGACTTTAAATAAAAAGTGAAATTAAGTTGTTTTAATTATTACAAAAGCTATTAAAAGTTTTAAAATAAAATCCTTTTTTCCATATTTATCATAAAAAATAAATTAAAAAACATTTAGTATCGCCATATTCGTAAAAGTCAGAGCTGTTAAAATAATGCACTATGATCACCATAAAAAATACGCAATGCTAGAATTATGTTTATTTGGTCAAACTGTCTCTGAAAAAAGTGTAAGAATAAGCGTATGTATCACAAAAAGGTACCACGGGTTGTCCCACAATGAAACAAGTTGCATCGATGGAAAAATACAAAAATTAGGGTGGTCAGAAGATGGCGACACAAAAGAATTTTTCTTTTTAAAAAAAATTGTATTAACTTTTAAAAGTAGTACAACAACATAAAGCATTTACATTTAGAATGGTTGTAAGCATACTGATTCACAGAATTAAATTGTCATTTTTGCCACAATGTGTACAAGGTAAAACAAGAACCCACCAAAATGGCGCAATTGTTTTTCTTTCAGTTCACTGTATGTAGGAATTTTTAAAATTTTTTCAGTACATTGTAGTATACATTAAATAGTACCACTGAAAAATACAACTCATCCTGGAAAAAAACAAGCCCTCAGACGGCTACTTTGTCAAGAAAATAAAAAAGTTATGTTTTTTGTAGAAGTGGGAAGGTGAAAGCATAAAATGAAAAAACAAAAATAGCCGCACCCCCAGGAGGCTAAAAGTGTCACACTACTGATGAGCGAGTGTACTCGGTAAGGGCAGATACTCGAGCGAGTATCGTCCTTTTCAAGTACCTGCCTACTCGCCCGCAAAGATTCGGGTGCCGGTGGGGGGCGGGGAGCGGTGGGAAAGAGCAGGGGGGAACTTGGGGGAGATCTCACTCACTCTCTCTCCCCCCAGCTTCCTCCTGCTCACTCCCTTACACAGCGCTCACCCCCGCCGGCACCCGAATCTTTGCGGGCGAGCAGCCAGGTACTCGGTAAGGACGATACTCGCTCGAGTATCTCTCCTTACCAAGTATGCTCGCTCATCTATGCACACTACCTTTCTAAAACTGTCATATACTAAATTCCCATCGTTTCCATATGTAGAACCCATATATCTGCAGATTAACACAACTTCTTTAAAGTGGGTCCCCATCAGGTTGATGAAATTTCAAACCACCTGCATAAATATATAAAATAAGTTTTTTCTGATCTATGAAATGATTGATGGAACTATTATCAATTGATAACATTGGAGAAGGGTCTATATGATCTGTTCAAACCCATGTTTTGACCAAATAGCATAACGATCCGTCTATATTATTCTCTGTTCAGAACATACAACTCCGTTCCTTTGACGTGGTTTTTATAGGCATCATCAATACCGGCCTCCCTCGCCAAGACTGCCATAAACAAGGTAGCATTATACTTATTATTCAAAGCAAGTTTGTCATGAAGACAAGTAGCATCAGAAAAATGTAATTAATTTGATAGTGAAAGCCTTCATTAATTATCAAGTATTCCCAGAAGAGGGCTCAAAGAGCTAAGGCAGAACATGATCTGCCTTCAAATGACTTAGTTTGTATTCTGCGTGCCATCCGGTGATATATTCAGGACACGGCAAAATATATCTCAAGTGTGATGAAGAATGGTCAAATGTCCATCTCTTAGTAGCTTTGTCTAAACATTGACTTCTTCATGATTCTGGAGGATTTCAATTTTCTAAGTACATAATAAAATCAAAGCAGGGAAAGAGTTTCTGCACCGATAGACTCTAGAGGTTATTGGTTCAACACTGCTTAATTTGATACTTGTAATCTGACATGCAGATAATGTTGATTTTAGCTGGTCTCTTCAGCTCACTGAATATTAATAAGCAAATGAGTGTTTTGGCTTTTGACAGGGACTGACAAAGCTTCAAATGACCTATTTTGAAATCCCCAGTGATACTTTGATGGTCCATCATCAACCAAAAAAAGTATCTCAGGTCACTTGGTCAAAATGATAGGCTTTGACCCATGCCACGTATAACAGTTCGAAAAGATTCCATGGAATGAGCCATTTCTTTGTGTTATACTGCTACAGAGCAGTTGAGGTACATTGTGTTGACCGGTGGCTTCTCATCTGTTGCAGCCTTCTTCCGCCTTCACAGCCGTTGTAACATGTACCATGTTATCACCCACCTGCTCCGCTGTTAAGGACTTCCGATTGTGCTTGGTCTGGTTCCTCCCCTGCAGCCAACTGAGGCCGTTCTGGGGTTACATGACTCCGATGGCTTCGGCCACAGGTTCACTGGAACACACAAGCCCCTCACCACAACAAGGTGACAATCCATCGAGGGAGTTGCAAACTGTCTTCTACTCATTTCAGAAGACATCATCCAGGATGTTAGGGTTGTGCATCTGGGACCTGTGGTTCTGCAAGTTTCATTGTGCACACCTTCACAGGTAGGGGTTAATTGAACTTGCTGAGTGTGGTATTCTCCACCAGCCAACCCCCCTCATCTGCGGCAGATAAATACCAGTAAACTCTTGTGAGAGATTGCTGGTCATTTTAGTGCTTCATTGTATCCCTGTGGTAATCCCACTCAGAGCTGGTGTGGTGCATGCTAGTCTGTAGTGTCCCTCTCTCCTCCACTAAAGACAGTCTGGACATCTGTAGTCCATGTCTGTATCATATGCAGACCGTCTCTTCCCTTTGACAGGTGTGGCCTCCAGACATCTTATGTCCTATGTGTGTGTCAGATGGGTGATGCCTGATACGGTTCCCTATATCAGCATGGTGGCTGACTTTATATTTCCCTGGTGTGAGTTCATTTGGACTAGCTATGGTTTACCATCTTTATGCATGTGAGCTCTGGGTGTGGTTCCTGTTATATGTTCTATGCACAACCTAGTATGTTGGTGTGAACAGTACTAGAGATGAGCGAGCACCAAAATGCTCGGGTGCTTGTTACTCAAAACGAAATTTTCGCGATGCTCGAGGGTTCGTTTCGAGTAACGAACCCCATTGAAGTCAATGGGCGACTCGAGCATTTTTGTATATCGCCGATGCTCGCTACAGTTTTCATTTGTGAAAATCTGGGCAGTTCAAGAAAGTGATGGGAACGACACAGCAATGGATAGGGCAGGCGAGGGGCTACATGTTGGGCTGCATCTCAAGTTCCCAGGTCCCACTATTAAGCCACAATAGCGGCAAGAGTGGGCCCCCCCTCCCAACAATTTTTACTTCTGAAAAACCCTCATTAGCAAGGCATACCTTAGCTAAGCACCACACTACCTCCAACAAAGCACAATCACTGCCTGCATGACACTCCGCTGCCACTTCTCCTGGGTTACATGCTGCCCAACCCCCCCCCCGCACGACCCAGTGTGCACAGCGCACACCAAAGTGTCCCTGCGCAGCCTTCAGCTGCCCTCATAGCCCCACCACCCTCATGTCTATTTATAAGTGCGTCTGCCATGAGGAGGAACCGCAGGCACACACTGCAGAGGGTTGGCACGGCCAGGCAGCGACCCTCTTTAAAAGGGGTGGGCGATAGCCCATAATGCTGTACAGAAGCAATGAGAAATCCAATCCTGTGCCACCTCCAACAGGAGCTGCACACGTGGGCATAGCAATGGGGAACCCATGTGCCACACACTATTCATTCTGTCAAGGTGTCTGCATGCCCCAGTCAGACCGGGGTTTTTTATAAATAGTCACAGGCAGGTACAACTCCGCAATGGGAATTCCGTGTGCACCCACAGCATGGGTGGCTCCCTGGAACTCACCGGCTGTACATAAATGTATCCCATTGCAGTGCCCATCACAGCTGAGGTAACGTCCGATTAAATGCAGGTGGTCTTCGGCCCACACTGCATGCCCCAGTCAGACTGGGGTTCTTTAGAAGTGGACACATGGAGTTACAACTCCGTGTGGACCGACAGCATGGGTGGGTCCCAGGAAGCCACCGGTGGTACATAAATATATCCCATTGCAGTGCCCAGCACAGCTGAGGTAACGTCAGGTTTAAAGGAGATGTCCCGAGGCAGCAAGTGGGTCTATACACTTCTGTATGGCCATAATAATGCACTTTGTAATGTACATTGTGCATTAATTATGAGCCATACAGAAGTTATAAAAAGTTTTATACTTACCTGCTCCGTTGCTGGCGTCCTCGTCTCCATGGTGCCGACTAATTTTCGCCCTCCGATGGCCAAATTAGCCGCGCTTGCGCAGTCCAGGTCTTCTCCTGTTCTCTATGGGGCTCCGTGTAGCTCCGTGTAGCTCCGCCCCGTCACGTGCCGATTCCAGCCAATCAGGAGGCTGGAATCGGCAGTGGACCGCACAGAAGAGCTGCGGTCCACGGATGCAGAGGATCCCGGCGGCCATCTACAGCAGGTGAGTATGAAGACGCCGGACCGCCGGGATTCAGGTAAGCGCTGTGCGGGTGGTTTTTTTAACCCCTGCATCGGGGTTGTCTCGCGCCGAACGGGGGGGGGGTTTAAAAAAAAAAAAACCCGTTTCGGCGCGGGACATCTCCTTTAATGCAGGTGGGCTTCGGCCCACACTGCATGCCCCAGTCTGACCGGGGTTTTTAATACATATACACTGGCAGGTACAAATCCCTAATGTGAAGTCCCTGTGGACCCACAGCATGGGTGGCTCCCTGGAACCCACCGGCGGTACATAAATAAATCCCATTGCATTGCCCAACACAGCTGAGGTAACGTCAGCTTTAATGCAGGTGGGCTAAAAATTACTAGGATTACAATGTAGGCGAGGGCCCAAAAAAATTGGTGTACCAACAGTACAAATGTACTTCAGAAAAATTGCCCATGCCCAACCAAGAGGGCAGGTGAAACCCATTAATCGCTTTGGTTAATGTGGCTTAATTTGTAACTAGGCCTGTAGGCAGCCCAGTTAAAATAAAAATTGGTTCAGGTGCAAGTTTCAACGCTTTATTGAATTGAGAATTGAAACGTATAAACATTGTTTACAAAAGTTATATGACTGAGCCTTGTGGGCCTAAGAAAAATTGCCCGTTCGGCGTGATTACGTGAGGTTTCAGGAGGAGGAGCAGGAGGAGGAGGATGAATATAATACACAGATTGATGAAGCTAAAAGGTCCCCGTTTTTTATGGTGATAGAGAACGATGCTTCCATCAGCGGGTGCAGCCTACGTATTGTTTAGGTATCGCTGCTGTCCGCTGGTGAAGAAGAGAACTCTGGGGAAATCCAGGCTTTGTTCATCTTTATGAATGTAAGCCTGTCGGCACTGTCGGTTGACAGGCGGGTACGCTTATCTGTGATGATTCCCCCAGCCGCACTAAACACCCTCTCTGACAAGACGCTAGCCGCAGGACAAGCAAGCACCTCCAGGGCATACAGCGCGAGTTCAGGCCACGTGTCCAGCTTCGACACCCAGTAGTTGTAGGGGGCAGAGGCGTCACAGAGGACGGTCGTGCGATCGGCTATGTACTCCCTCACCATCCTTTTACAGTGCTCCCGCCGACTCAGCCTTGACTGGGGAGCGGTGACACAGTCTTGCTGGGGAGCCATAAAGCTGTCAAGGGCCTTAGAGAGTGTTCCCCTGCCTGTGCTGTACATGCTGCCTGATCTCCGCGCCTCCCCTGCTACCTGGCCCTCGGAACTGCGCCTTCGGCCACTAGCGCTGTCGGATGGGAATTTTACCATCAGTTTGTCCGCCAGGGTCCTGTGGTATAGCATCACTCTCGAACCCCTTTCCTCTTCCAGTATGAGAGTGGAAAGGTTCTCCTTATACCGTGGGTCGAGCAGTGTGTACACCCAGTAATCTGTAGTGGCCAGAATGCGTGTAACGCGAGGGTCACGAGAAAGGCATCCTAACATGAAGTCAGCCATGTGTGCCAGGGTACCTGTACGCAACACATGGCTGTCCTCACCCGGAAGATCACTTTCAGGATCCTCCTCCCCAGGCCATACATGCTGAAAGGATGACAGGCAAGCAGCATGGGTACCCTCAGCAGTGGGCCAAGCTGTCTCTTCCCCCTCCTCCTCATGCTCCTCCCCCTCCCCCTCCTCCTCCTCAACGCGCTGAGATATAGACATGAGGGTGCTCTGACTATCCAGCGACATACTGTCTTCCCCCGCCTCCGTTTCCGAGCGCAAAGCGTCTGCCTTTATGCTTTGCAGGGAACTTCTCAAGAGGCATAGCAGAGGAATGGTGACGCTAATGATTGCAGCATCGCCGCTCACCATCTGGGTAGACTCCTCAAAGTTTCCAAGGACCTGGCAGATGTCTGCCAACCAAGCCCACTCTTCTGTAAAGAATTAAGGAGGCTGACTCCCACTACGCCGCCCATGTTGGAGTCGGTATTCCACTATAGCTCTACGCTGCTTATAGAGCCTGGCCAACATGTGGAGCGTAGAGTTCCACCGTGTGGGCACGTCGCACAGCAGTCGGTGCACTGGCAGATTAAACCAATGTTGCAGGGTGCGCAGGGTGGCAGCGTCCGTCTTGGACTTGCGGAAATGTGCGCTGAGCCGGCGCACCTTTCTGAGCAGGTCTGACAAGCGTGGGTAGCTTTTCAGAAAGCCCTGAACCACCAAATTAAAGACGTGGGCCAGGCATGGCACGTGCGTGAGGCTGCCAAGCTGCAGAGCCGCCACCAGGTTACGGCCGTTGTCACACACGACCATGCCCGGTTGGAGGCTCAGCGGCGAAAGCTGCTGTCAGACCCTGCAGCAGTTCGTGGGCCGTGTGCCTCCTCTCTCCTAAGCTGAGTAGTTTCAGCACGGCCTGCTGACGCTTGGCCACTGCTGTGCTGCCACGCCGCGCGACGCCGACTGCTGGCGACGTGCTGCTGCTGACACATCTTGATTGCGAGACAGAGGTTGCGTAGGAGGAGGAGGAGGAGGGTGTTTTAGTGGAGAAAGCATACACCGCCGCAGATACCAGCACCGAGCTGGGGCCCGCAATTCTGGGGGTGGGTAGGATGTGAGCGGTCCCAGGCTCTGACTCTGTCCCAGCCTCCACTAAATTCACCCAATGTGCCGTCAGGGAGATATAGTGGCCCTGCCCGCCTGTGCTTGTCCACGTGTACGTTGTTAAGTGTACCTTGGCAGTAACCGCGTTGGTGAGGGCACGTACAATGTTGCGGGAGACGTGGTCGTGCAGGGCTGGGACAGCACATCAGAAAAAGTAGTGGCGACTGGGAACCGAGTAGCGCGGGGCCGCCGCCATCATGTTTTTGAAAGCCTCGGTTTCCACAAGCCTATACGGCAGCATCTCCAGGCTGATCAATTTGGCTATGTGCACGTTTAACGCTTGAGCGTGCGGCCGCGTGGCTGCGTACTTGCGCTTGCGCTCAAACACTTGCACTAGCGACGGCTGGACAGTGCGCTGAGAGACATTGCTGGATGGGGCCGAGGACAGCGGAGGTGAGGGTGTGGGTGCAGGCCGGGAGACAGTAGTGCCTGTGTCCTGAGAGGGGGGTTGGATCCCAGTGGCAGGTTGGGGCACAGGGGGAGAGGCAGTGGTGCAAACCGGAGGCGGTGAACGGCCTTCGTCCCACCTTGTGGGGTGCTTGGCCATCATATGTCTGCGCTTGCTGGTGGTGGTGAGGCTGGTGGTGGTGGCTCCACGGCTGATCTTGGTGCGACAAACCTTGCACACCACAGTTCGTCGGTCGTCTGCACTCTCAGTGAAAAACTGCCACACCTTTGAGCACCTCGGCCTCTGCAGGGTGGCATGGCGCGAGGGGGCGCTTTGGGAAACAGTTGGTGGATTATTTGGTCTGGCCCTGCCTCTACCCCTGGCCACCGCACTGCCTCTTCCAACCTGTCCTGCTGCTGCACTTGCCTCCCCCTCTGAACACCTGTCCTAAGTAGGCTTAGCAAACCAGGTGGGGTCAGTCACCTCATCGTCCTGCTGCTCTTCCTCCGAATCCTCTGTGCGCTCCTCCCTCGGACTTACTGCCCTTACTACTACCTCACTGATAGACAACTGTGTCTCATCGTCGTCATCCTCCTCACCCACTGAAAGCTCTTGAGACAGTTGCCGGAAGTCCCCAGCCTCATCCCCCGGACCCCGGGAACTTTCCAAAGGTTTGGCATCGGTCACGACAAACTCCTCCGGTGGGAGAGAAACCATTGCTGCCCATTCTGGGCAGGGGCCCGAGAACAGTTCCTGGGAGTCTGCCTGCTCCTCAGAATGTGTCATTGTAATGGAGTGAGGAGGCTGGGAGGAAGGAGGAGCAGCAGCCAGAGGATTCAGAGTTGCAGCAGTGGACGGCGTAGAACTCTGGGTGGTCGATAGATTGCTGGGTTCACTTTCTGCCATCCACGACAGGACCTGCTCACACTGCTCATTTTCTAATAAAGGTCTACTGTGTGGACCCATTAATTGTGAGATTAATCTGGGGACGCCAGAAACGTACCTCTCTCCTAATCCCGCAGCAGTCGGCTGCGATACACCTGGATCAGGAGCTCGGCCTGTGCCCACACCCTGACTTGGGCCTCCGCGTCCTCGCCCGCATCCACGTCCTCTAGGCCTACCCCTACCCCTCAGCAGGGTGTATTACCAGTAGTGCAGAAACAGAACGCTGTAATTAAATGTGCCGCTTATTGGCCTGTGGTTGGAGGCTGACTTCGCTTACGGAACGCACAGCAGAGCCAGGAAAGAATTTTGCGCAAGCCTGTAGTGAGACGTAGGTGCGTATGACTGAGCTAGTGGAATTCATAGCGCAGAAGCAGTCAAGTGTCCAAAGGCCACTAGTAGGCCTTAAGTATTTTGCTTCTATTTTTTTAAAGGCTGAACTGAGACAGCAGACAGATACTGTAGGCAGCGTATATATGTATACTGTTTCCCTCTGGACGGGATGACGGCGGTGATGTAATGGGCAACGCAGAGCCAGGAAACAGTTTTGCGCAAGCCTGCTGTAACACTTAGCTGCGAATAATTAGGACTACTACCCCCAGCAGAGACGCAGTACACTCAAGACTGTCACAGGCAGCCCAAAGATAGTATTTTTCCCAAATTTGTTTGAAAAAGCCCACTGCCTATATAGACAGTATATCTCTTTCACCTTTCCCACTGTCCCTGCCTCACCAGTACTGGCCCTATACTATGTAAAATTACTGCAGACTGTTTCCCTCTGGACGGGATGACGGCGGTGATGTAACGGGCAATGCAGAGCCAGGAAACAATTTTGCGCAAGCCTGCTGTAACACTTAGCTGCGTAAAAATTAGGACTACTACCCCAAGCAGAGACGCAGTACACTCAAGACGGTCACAGGCAGCCCAAAGATAGTATTTTTCCCAAATTTGTTTGAAAAAGCCCACTGCCTATATAGACAGTGTATCTCTTTCCCCTTTCCCACTGTCCCTGCCTCACCAGTACTGGCCCTATACTCTGTACAATGACTGCAGACTGAGGACGCAATGCTCTGCACGCCCGATATACAAAAAAAAAAATAATTGGGCAACACTGCTCACAGCAGCCTCAACAGTACTGCACACGGTCAGATGTGGCCCTAAGAAGGACCGTTGGGGTTCTTCAAGCCTAAAATAACTCCTAACGCTCTCCCTATAGCAGCAGCAGCATCAGCAGCACTGTCCCTGATCAATGTCAGAATGCATCTGTGGCGAGCCGCGGGAGGGGCAGATTTTAATACTCGGGTGTCACCTGATCTCCCCAGCCACTCACTGCAGGGGGTGGTATAGAGCTAGAACGTCGCAGGAGGAAGTTGTAATGCCTTCCATGTCTTTCTATTGGCCAGAAAAGCGCGCCAATGTCTCAGACATGAAAGTGAAAGTAACTCGAACATTGTGTGGTACTCGTCTCGAGTAACGAGCATCTCGAACACCCTAATACTCGAATGAGCATCAAGCTCGGACGAGTACTTTCGCTCATCTCTAAACAGTACTCTAATATTTCCTGGGCCACTGCAAACTATTTCAGTTATATTGTTCTATGTCTGCAGTGCATTAGACAGAGGTCTCACCACTAAACAGTACTCTAATATTTCCTAGGTCACTGCAAAGTATTTAAGCTCCGCCACTCTGCAGAGCATCTCAAAATACCCTTTGCTTGATGGCGTTGAGATAGCCGCAGTTACCAGCACTATCCACTGGCTTTAGAGTCTTCTCCCACTCCATACAGCCTCTATTATCTACAAGTCTCTGCGACCAGTAAATTACCCCTAGGTATCAGCGCAAAACAGCGGGTTAATTTTTTCAAGTCACAGCCTAGAGCCTCCGCTATCTACAAGTCTCTGTGTGCGGTGAATTAAGGCCTAGTTGTCAGTGCTGTACAGTGGGGTAATTTATTTGGGCCCTGCTCTATTCTTAATCCGCCATGATGAGGAGTAGGGGTAAGGGTCGAGGACGTGGACGTCCAAGTGAGGGTGTGGGCACAGGCCGAGTTCCTGGGCGTGGTGAATCACAGCCGGCTGCTGAGGGATTAGGAGAGGCAAGTTCCTGGGCTCCCTAACTTCATATCACAATTTGCGGTTCCGCGTGGTAGACCTTTATTACAAACAGAGCAGTGCAAGCAGGTCCTGTTGTGGATGGCAGGAATCGCGTCCAGCAATGTATCAACCACCCAGTCTTCTACTCAGACCACTACTCCTGGCATAGGGCTGCAACTCTGAATCCTCTGGCTGCCCAACCTTTGGAAAGTTCCCGGAGTCCGGGTGATGAGGCAACTGTCTCAAGAGCTTTTTGTGGATGAGGATGATGAGACACATGTCTGTCAGTGAGGTAGAAGTAAGGGCAGTAAGTCTGAGGAAGGAGTGCACAGAAGATTCGGAGGAAGAGCAGCTGGACGATGAGCTGACTGAACCCACCTGGTTTGCTAAGCCTACTGAGGACAGGGCTTCAGAGGGGGAGGCAAGTGCAGCAGCAGGACAGGTTGTAAGAGGCAGTGGAGTGGCCAGGGGTAGAGGCAGGGCCAGAGCGAAGAATTCCCCAATTGTTTCCCAAAGCAGCACTGCGTGGCAAGCCTCCATGCAGAGGGCTAGGTGTTCAAAGGTGTGGATGTTTTTCAGTGAGAGAGCGGACGACCGACGAACAGTGGTGTGCAACCTGTGTTGCACCAAGATCAGCCGGGGAGCCACCACTACCAGCCTCACCACCACCAGCATGCGCAGGCATATGATGGTCAAGCACCCCACAAGGTGGGACAAAGGACTTTCACCGCCTCCGGGTCACACCACTGCCTCTTCCACTGTGCCCCAAACTGCCACACAGATCCAATCCCAATCCCAGGACGCAGGCTCGAGCGCCTCCCAGCCTGCATCCACACGCTCGCCTCCACGTCCTCCACTCCATCCAGCAATGTCTCTCAGTGCAGAGTTCAGCTGTCGCTAACACAAGCGTGTGAGCAAAAGCGGAAATACGCTGCCACCCACCCACATGCACAAGCTTTAAACGTGCACATTGCCAAATTAATCAGCCTGGAGATGCTGCCATACAGGCTTGTGGAAACGGAGGCTTTCAAAAACATGATAGCGGCAGCGGTCCCGCGCTACTCAATCCCCAGTCGCTACTATTTTTCCCGGTGTGCCGTCCCAGCCCTACACCAGCACATCTCCCGCAACATAAATCGTGCCCTCACCAACGCGGTTACTGGGAAGGTCCACTTAACCACGGACACATGGACAAGTACTGGCGGGTAGGAACACTATCTCCCTGACGGCACATTGGGTGAACTTGGTGGAGGCTGGGACCGAGTCAGAGCCTGGGACCGCTCACGTCCTACCCACACCCAGAATAGCGGGTCCTACCTCGGTGCTGGTATCTGCTGCGTTTTATGCCACCTCCTCCTCCGCCACGTCTACCTCTCAATTAAGAAGTGTGAGCACGTCACCAGCAGTCGGTAGCGCGGCGCGGCAGCACAGCGGTAGGCAAACGTCAGCAAGCCGTGCTGAAACTAATCAGCTTAGGTGACAAGAGGCACACGGCCCCCGAGCTGTTGCAGGGTCTGACAGAGCAGACCGACCTCTGGCTTTCGCCGCTGAGCCTCCAACCGGGCATGGTCGTGTGTGACAACGGCCGTAACCTGGTGGCGGCTCTGCAGCTCGGCAGCCTCACATACGTGACATGCCTGGCCTACGTCTTCAATCTGGTGGTTCAGCAGTTTCTGAAAAACTACCCCCACTTGTCTGACCTGCTCGGCAAGGTGCGCCGGCTCAGCGCACATTTCTGCATGTCTACCACGGACGCTGCCACCCTGAGGACCCAGCAACGTCTGTTTCAGCTGCCAGAGCACCGACTGCTGTGCAACGTGCCCACACGCTGGAATTCTACGCTGCACATGTTGGCCAGGCTGTACGAGCAGCATAGAGCAATAGTGGAATACCAGCTGCAACATGGGCGGCAGAGTGGTAGTCAGCCTCCGTAATTCTTTACTGAGGAGTGGGTATGGATGGCAGATATATGCCAGGTCCTTGGAAACTTTGAGGAGTCTACCCAGATGGTGAGCGGCGATGCGGCAATCATTAGTGTTACCATCCGCTGCTTTGCCTGCTGAGAAGTTCGCTGCTAAGCATAAAGGCCAATGCTTTGTGATTGGAACAGGAGACAGAGGATGACAGTATGTCGCTTGATAGCCAGACCACCCTCATGTCTATACCTCAGCGTGTTTTGGAGAAGGGGGAGGAGGAGGGGGAAGAGACAGCTGGCCACACTGCAGAGGGTTCCCATGCTGCTTGCCTCTCATCTGTTCAGCATGTATGGGCTGAAGAGGAGGGGGATCCTGAAAGTTATCTTCCTAGTGAGGACAGCGATGCATTGCGTACTGGGACCCTTGCACACATGGCTGACTTCATGTTAGGCTGCCTTTCCCGTGACCCTCGCGTTGGACGCATTTTGGCCCACACAGATTACTGGGTGTACACCCTTCTAGACCCACGGTATAAGGAGAACCTTTCCACTCTCTTTCCCAAAGAGGTGAGGGGTACGAGAGTGATGCAATACCACAGGGCCCTGGTGGAAAAAGTGATGCTAAAGTTCCCATCTGACAGCGCTAGTGGCAGAAGACGCAGTTCCGAGGGCCAAGTAGCAGGGGAGGTGCGGGGATCAGGCAGCATGTCCAGCGCAGGCAGGGGAACACTCTCTAAGGCCTTAGCCAGCTTTATGGCTCCCCAGCAAGACTGTGTCACCACTCCGCAGTCAAGGCTGAGTCGGAGGGAGCACTGTAAAAAGATGGTGAGGGAGTACGTAGCCGATCGTACCACCCTCCTCCGTGATGCCTCTGCTCCATACAACTATTGGGTATCAAAGCTGGACATGTGGCACAAACTTGCGCTGTACGCCCTGGAGATGCTGGCCTGCCCTGCCGCTAGCGTCTTGTCAGAGAGGGTGTTTAGTGCAGCTGACCTTGCTACGCCACTGGTATTGTATTGTCCACATGCAGCCCATTGCAAACACAAAAAGCACATTTTTGCGGTACTTCCTTTGAGTTCTGTGTGATATCCCTTTCATTATTCCTCCATCATGTTGTTCCACACATAACATGATTTAGCACTTTCTTTTTACATTATGTATGAACCAGATAAATACTATTAGTTATTTGTGTTACATAGATACCTCTCGTGGACTCATGAGCTACTTCGTAGGTCACTTGTTCTTCCCACCTTCATGCTTTGCTGTGGACAACATATAATGTATTGCAGTAGTTTGGGGTAGATCCCTCCACAATTGTTACATTTCTGCATGCATATTGATGCTCCCCTATCTCATGCTGTCTGTTCACATCTATTTGCCTTGTGTTCCATACATGGTGAATTCATTAAAATGCACTTTTTGAAGTAGGTATTGTTTCCTATTGCTGACTCACTGTTACAATATCAGCGACTTGTAATCTTACACCCGATAACATGCCTTCGAGACAGGAAAGACGATGCTGCAGGTTTTAGAAGCGATATATCGAGCACCAGTAACCAGATAAGTTGGAGAACAAGCATGTGTTCAGAATTTTTCCCCTGCTGCTAGTTTTTTGGCATGTTCAAAAGAGAACTGAGTGATGCAGAAATAACTTGCTTGCTTGAGGAAAAAGACAACAGTGGCATATAGTTGAGCGACGACGAACTCAATCCTGAGCCAAATGACAATGTAAAGCATCATGTGAGGGTTGTGAGTGAAGTCCCAGAAGAGCAAAGTGCTGAAAATATTGATGACAATTTGGAAGGTAACAGCACTGCACCGCTGGCTGCTGAAAATTCCTGCCATGTAGGGAAAGGCGGCTTTCTGTGGAGCAGAAATCCACCGGCGCCAAACAGAGTGAGAAGACATAATATTATCAAGTCACAAACAAACATGGTAAAGCTGCCACCTTGGAATATATTGAAGAGTGCAGTAGGCTCTTCTGATTTGTAATTCCCGAGAGACATTATTGAAAAAATTGTCGTATGCACCAATATTCAAGCAGAGAGAATTTGTAAATACAAAAATTCATTGTTCAATGTGGCAAAAATGGGATTCAGTAAAATTCAAGCTTTGATTGGACTGCAGATCAGCTGAAAATCCATTTTTCAAACGTCCGTATTCTGTGGAGCAAAAAATATGGTCCACCAATTTTCCGTGCCACGATGACTAAGAGAATATTTGAAAACTAATGAACTTTTTGAGATTTGATGACAAGTCGTCAAGAAGTGTTCGAAGGGCTACAGACAAATTTGTACGTTTTTGTGAAATATAGGACCAGAGAAAACCCAATCCTAAAAGTACTACCTTCCATGTCTGAATTTGACTACTAATGAGCAACTAGTCCCATTCTGAGATCAATATTGCTTTTGCCAGAACATGAGTTCAAAGCCAACAAAATATGGAATAAAGATCTTCTGAATATGTGACTTCAGCAACTTCTATCCACTGAAAGGCTTGCCTTCCTTGAGTAAAGAAGGCAACATGAGGGGAACAAATATTGCATTCAAGGTGGTTAATGAATTGACGGCACTCATCAAAATATTATCTTGGACAATTTATTCATATAGAACTCGCTGACCACTTGCTGAAGAATGGGCTAACATTGGCTGGCACCGTGCGTCAAAACAAGACTTTCATAAAAAAGGAATTTCTTCCAAGCAAACATAGGTGTTATGATGTATGATCTGTAAGAGGTAGTGGAACCAGGGTGACATTATTACACCAACCTTGTCCACGTGGCTATGACTTCAACACTGCTGTTTACCTTTTACCTGTCACTGCAAAAGGTCCCTGTGACATTGTCTGTTGGAAATACCTCACTGGGGCCTTTCTCTCCACTTAGCTGTATCATCTCCTATGGTTGGTTGATAGGGAGGTGTGTCCCCTGTTTGGCCATTCCAGCCATGTGCGGATATTTAACCTGGTCACACCCATTCCCAGATGTGGGTCATTCTGCAGTCTAGCAGTTTGTGTGAGGATGAGTGCTGTGCAGCGCTCTGTCTGGATCCAGTTTGGTGTGTGAGCCTAGCTCTATGTTGAGTTAGATGTGTGTAGTCAGGTTTTTGGTGTTTGCTTGGATCCAAATTGAAATTCATGTTTTGCATTCTTTGTGCACCTTCATCCATAGGTATGCGGAAGCCTGAAGCCCTCTCCCATACGCGAGTGTGCGGATGCCTGAAGCCCCCTCCCATAAGCAAGTGTGCGGACACCTGAAGTTCCCTCCCATCTGTGGGTGTGAAGACGCCTGAATCCATGTCTTGTTTGGTGTGTGGGGTGAGCATGCGACATCTGTGTTTTGAGTACATATGGGATTCATCTTACATCTGTGTATTTCTGTCCTCTTCCTACTTTTCATCTAGAGACAGACTAGCGGGCTGGCTAAGATCTGCCTCCAATATCCGGATGCATGTTGGAGGATGACATTGGTCCACTTGTGGTTGTCTTGCCCATTAATTCACCCCCTTTGCCAGGAAGTTGGTGCTTTGTACACAGAGGTATGCAAGATTTCGATTAACCTCACACCCGAAGTGACCTTGTTGTCAATGATTCTGGGCTCTTTAGCCCGAACTTAGGGGTCAATCTTAAATTCTACCGTCGATATATTGACGATATCCTAATAATTTGGGAAGGGAATGATATGAGTCTAAACAGTTTCTTCAACAATCTTAATGACAACGAGTGGTGTCTAGAGTTCACTAGCACGACAGACAATATCAGTATAGTCTTTTTGGACTTAGAACTCTATATTCAGAATAATAGTATCCAGAGTAGGACACATTTCAAACAGGTAGATGCTAATAGCTACCTTGAGTTCACCATCAGTCATGTATGAAGTTGGAAGACCAACATTCCCTTCGGGCAATTTTCACGCATATGTAGAAACTGCACAGATATAGAATCATACAGGGAGCAATCTGTGATCTTAAAAAATTATTTTTGGGCATAAAATTACCCCACTGCTTTTGTACAGTCGGCATATAATAAGGCCCTTGATACGGGAGGTCAGGAAAAAATAAAAACTGGAAAACGTACCGAAAAAGAAAAAAATGAAATTTAAAACACCATTTGTCACTCATTTCAACAGAAGACACACTAACATACGAAAAATACTGGGTAAACACTGGGATACCCTCAAACAAGATCCATATCTAGGGGAAGTGATCCCAGACCACCCAATTCTGATCTTTAGAAAGAATCAGTCGCTAAAAAATATTTTGGCACCATCCTGTCCAAAAGAATATTTAAAAATTACAGAGGCCAATAGACGGGTGGGTCCTCATCGATGTGGATCACAAAAATATAAGTTTTGTGAGGTGATACAGCGTGGCTGTAGGGATAAATACATTGGTCCAGACATTCCAAGTATTGGATGTAGAGAACATCTAAACTGAAGGTCCAAATACATCATTTATCTGTTAGGCCTCAGTCACACGGGCGCATCGGCACCCGTACACCGGCGCCGATGCGCCCGTGTGACTGCAGGAAGGAGACGGACGTACCTGCAGACGGCCATCTCTCTGCAGCGCCGGAGGAAAGAACACATGACCGGCAATGAAGCCGGTCACATGTTCTTTCCTCCAGCGCTGCAGAGAGATGGCCGTCTGCAGGTACGTCCGTCTGCTGGTGTCAGTCACACGGGCGCATCGGCGCCGGTGTACGGGTGCCGATGCGCCCGTGTGACTGAGGCCTTAGAGTGTCCGTGCAATTTACGCTATATAGGCCAGACCACAAGGTGCTTACGGGAAAGAATAAAGGAACATAGATTTAATATCAGAAAAGGATACCTTAACCATAGTGTGTCTAAGCATTTTAATATGGCACATGATAAAAATCCTAATGCTTTACGGGTAACTCCAGTGGAAAAAATTGAACATGGAAATTTTAACAAAAATAAAGCAACGTGAAATGTATTGGCTATTCAGACGAGATTGTCTGGTACCAAGGGGCCCAAATGAGGTTTTAGAAAAGTTTTAGTAAGTATGTTTTAAACCTTTATATGCATTTTTGTTTTTTTATTGAATGCAATTGGTACAGGCATGAGTTTAAAAAAAAATAATTAAAAAATCAGTTCATACATCTACAAAATCATTTAAAAATTTTATCATTTTCATATATTTACATATATTTATAATCATGATACATATATATTTTATTGTATATACACTTTTTCTAATCATTTTTTTCTATTTAAGCCAGTATTAAATAATATTTTTCATGTGCTGTGCATAGGTTAAGTGCATTCCCCTTACTGGGTTGACAGACAGTGACTCCAGTATGTAGTGTTGGCTGTAGGATATTTAGGTCAGGGGACGCATGCGCAACATGTGGAACGCAATATGCGCTCCACTTGTCTCAGGGATCATGTATACACGTGACCCAGGAATGTGTCCATGCATGGTGGAATGCACGCTGTGTTCCACTTCAGAGAGACGCTAGTCTCCCGTTACCCAGCGTCCACTGGTGACATCAGTGAGCGACCGAAAGGCACGCCTGGCATGCGGGAGGAGACGTGAGTAGACACTATAAAATGTAGGTATATGGTGGAAGTCTGTGGATGTGAAGATGCCTGAATCCATGTCTTGTTTGGCATGTGGGGTGAGCATGCGACATCTGTGTGTTTGAGTACATATGGGATTTATCTTACATCTTTCTATTTCTGTCCTCTTCCTACTTTTCATCTAGAGACAGACTAGTGGGCTGGCTTAGATCTGCCTCCAGTATCCGGATGCGTGTTGGAGGTAGCTACAGGATCGGGGGACATTGATCCACTTGTGGTGGTCTTGCTCATTAATTCACCCCTTTGGCAGGAAGTTGGTGCTTTGTACACAGAGGTATGCAAGAATTTGATTAACCTCACACCTGAAGTTGCCTTGTTGTGGATGATTCCGGGCTCAAAAGGGACAAAAGGTTTCAATAATGACTTGTGAAAGACCCTGTGAACCCTCCATGTAGCTGGCAAATCAAGTTCATAAGTGAGCGGATTTACTACCCGCGTAATGACAAAGGGACCCACATAACGCAGCACCAGTTTCAAAGACGGAACCTTCAATTTGAGATTTCTAGAAGACAAATATACCTTCTGTCCCACCCTGTACGCTTCAGATACTGACAGACTCCTCCCACTACGCAACTGCATACGATCCCCCATTGCTTCCAGATTCTTCTGTATTTCTTTCCATATTCCCTGCAGCTCATCCGTGGCAACATCAGCTGCAGGACAGGCAGACAGAGTAGAAATAGCTGTAAGGAACCGAGGATGCTGACCATATATGCAAAGGAATGGAGATACCCCAGTGGAGGAACGAGTATGGTTGTTTAGCGCAAACTCTGCCAGCGGCAGGAATTCTGCCCACTGATGAGCCTTTTTTGCTAGCAAGCAACTGTAAATATTGCACTAAATCCTGGTTCCTTTGCTCAGTCTGACCATTAGTTTGCGGGTGGAATGCCGACGAGAAGAAAAGCAACATTCCCAGGTTCCTACAGGAGGCTCGCCAGAATTGCGCAACAAACTGAACCCCGCGATCAGATACAATGTTTTCGGGAACCCCATGAAGACGAATGATTTCTTTTACAAAAATCTTGGCAAACTCTATGGCAGAAGGTAGCTTCTTTAGCGCCACAAAATGCGCCATTTTTGAGGAGCGGTCCACAACAACCAGGATCGTGGTGAATTTCTGAGACTCAGGCAGATCTGTGATAAAATCTACCAATAAATGCGACCACGGACGAGACGGCATCGGTAACGATCTCAGGGGCCTCTCCAGATGCCGACGACGACTGTTACTGTGTGCACAGAAGGAGCATCTCTTAACAAAGTCGTGGATCTCCCAAGACATACCTGGCCACCAGTGGTGTCTAGAACAAAGATCCAGAGTCCCCTGAACTCCCGGATGACCTGCGAGAACAGATGAGTGAGACTCTTCAATGACCCTGAGACTCAAGGTCTCTGGCACAAACCATCTGCCCTCTGGCATCACTGAGGGAGCGCCCTGCTGACAACTCCATAGACGAGGAATGAGATCAGATTCTACAGCTGCCACCAACACCCCAGGTGCCAAGATATTCTCGGGAGCCACTGTCCCACTTTCCGATGAACCAAAACTCCGTGAGAGGGCATCCGCCTTCACGTTCTTCTCCCCTGGAATATATGTAACAACGAAGTTAAAGCTGGCGAAAAACAACGCCCACCTTGCTTGACGAGCTGTGAGTCTCTTAGCAATGGTGAGATATACCAAGATTTTATGATCAGTATATACAGTAATAGGATGCCTTGCCCCCTCAAGATGGTGACGCCACTCTTCTAGAGCCCACTTAATCGCCAACAACTCACGATTACCCACGTCGTAGTTACGTTCCGCTGAACTGAACTTCCACGAGAAGAACGCACATGGGCTATACCCAGATCTCCCGCTGATCTCCTGAGACAGTACAGCCCCCACCCCTACCTCAGACGCATCAACCTCAATGAAGAATGGTCGCCGCGCGTCAGGCTGTACTAGTACCGGGGAAGCAGTCGGGGAAGCAGTAAACGCCCTCTTGAGATGACTAAAAGCCTCTAGGGCCTCTGGCGACCATCTTACCAAGTTGGCCCCCTTCTTGGTAAGATCAGTCAGTGGCTGTGCAATAACAAAATGATTCTTAATGAATTTGCGGTAAAAATTTGTGAAACTTAAAAACCGCTGGGGAGCTTTCCAGTTCTCTGGTCTGACCCATTGGGACATTGCTGTCACTTTATCAGACTCCATCTGAATCTCAGTGGGTGAAATCACATAACCCAAGAAAGACACTTGTTTAGTGCCAAAATTGCATTTCTCCAACTTGACAAAAAGTTGGTACTCACGCAAACAGGTCAGAACCAGCCTCAGGTGCCGCACATGAGAATCCCAGTCTGGGGAGTACACCAGAATATCATCGAGAGATATGACCAAGAATACCCCCAGGAAGTCGGGGAAGACCGCATTCAAAAATCCCTGAAACACAGCGGGGGCATTGCAAAGTCTGAAGGGCATGACCAGATATTCAAAATGACCTAATGGGGTGTTGAATGCTGTCTTTCACTCATCTCCCTCTTGGATTCTAATTAAATTGTAAGCCCCTCTTAAGTCCAATTTGGAAAACCAGTGGGCCCCTACCACCTGATTCAATAAGTCAGGAATCACGGGGCAAGGAGGTTCTTCACGGTAATTTTATTCAAAGCCCGATAATCCGCACAAGGCCTCAAAGTCCCATCCTTCTTCTCTACAAAGAAGAGACCTGCCCCGGCAGGGGACCTGGGCGGCCTCATATTTTGTTTGGCCAAAGACTCTGAGATATAGGACTTAAGGGCTTCATGCTCACACCCCGACAAATTGAAAATAGCTCCCTTAGGGATGGGACTGTAAGGGGATCAAATCAATGCCACAGTCCCACTCCCTATGGGGGGAGCAAAGTCTCAGACATGTTCTTGGAAAATACGTCATGAAAATCAGGCAAATACTCCGGAATAAGTACGGCATCTGCTGAACACATAGGTATAGTAGCTAAGTGACGATGACAGGACAATGCCCAATGTGTCATTTCCCGAGTGGACCAATCAAATCGGGGAATGTGCAGTGCCAACCAGAGCATACCAAGCACTATATCAACAGACATTCTTTCCATTACTAGGAACGACAGATTCTCTGAATGGAGAACACCCACAGTGAAGAGTAACGTGGGAGTCCTCCATTGTACAACACCTGCAGACAGAGGGGTTGAATCAATACTAGCGAAGCGTATGGGAATCTTTAACACTGAGAAATCAGTTATAAGAGGTCTAACAAAATTTAAATTAATCAAATTGGCGGCAGCACCCGAATCAATAAAGGCTTGATCAGACCGAGTGAAATTCCGGAAGCCAATCTGACAAGGCACCAACAACTTAGGGAGTACCTGTGATCCTAGGCGACGCTCCCAGCAGTCACCTAGGATCTGAAGTTCTTCTGTTGGTTCAGGCTGATGTTGCATCCGCTTCTGAGGACAGGTCGCTACCCGATGTCTGGCTTTCCCCCAATAGAAACAGAGATGCTGAGCCATCCAGAACCGTCACTGTGCCTCGGGACTTAGCTGGTCCACTTCCATAGGCTCGGCACCAGAAGTTGGAATAGGAGAAGTGGGAGCAGGTCTGCTGGATTCCCTGGCTTTGTGGGCCTGATGTTCCTCTTTTCTAGATCTCAGCCTCTTGTTAGCTTTGACTGCCAATTCCATCGCATCATTGAGTGTCACGGGTGTGGGATGGGAAATGAGCAGATCCTTGACAGCGTCAGACAGCCTCAACAAAAACATGTCTCTAAGGGCGCCATCGTTCCAAGAGGTTTCACCTGCATACTGTCTAAATTTAGAGCAATAGTCCTCTACCCACTGCTGCCCCTGACATAAGAGACATGAGACTGCCAATCCCGCACGGTCCGGCTCAACAAAAATACCCCAAGTTCCCGAAAAAATAAATCAACTGACTGCAGGGAAAACCAAACTCTCAGGTAAGGAGTAGTCCCATGTCTGGGGGGAACCCCAAAGTAAGGACATAATCAATCCCCCCTTTCTGGGACTCTGAGCCAGATAAGCGAGGCCGCATACAAAAGTACAATTTACATGTATGCTGGAAAACAAAAAACTTGCTTCTCCCCCCTGAAAACACCTCAGGAAGAGGAAACTTGGGCTCAGAAATAAAAGAGGCAGCAGAAACATGCACTAACTCCCGCTGCTCCTGGGCCACCGTACGACCGGACAGGTCTTGGATCACGCCCACCAAACCCTGCAACCGATTTGCGAGGGTACTCATGGCCTCCATTGGAGAGCAAACAACAAAACCCGCTGGGCAATTTTAAGAGCCAGTTATTATGTTACGGTATGCTACGCTGGATACACCAGCCTGGGTTGCCCTGGATCTTACCTGCAACCTCTGACCCTGACCACTTGCCTTCACTCCTGGCTAACCCAAGGCCGGCAACTGGGCGGCGGTCCCTAGTCTATCTAGGGACAGAGGAAGGGACACTAGCGTACCTGGGTGGAATGGGTAGAATACCGACCAGAAAGGCAGATGACACAAACCAACACGAGCACTACTAGCTGAACTGAGGCAGATGAAAAAAACCTGGCAGAACCGCAAGAAATAACAGACAAGCTGACTGAGGCAGGAGACCGACAGAGGCAGACTAGCTAGCACACTTAGGAAACCAATAACTGGCAGTGATTGCAGAAACTGCCAGACTTTTAAACAAAAGCCTCTGCCCAAAGGCGGAGAGAGGGAGGCAGCCAACTCCCAACAGCACATAAAAAGGGAGCTTATGCACGGCCGCTGCACTCACCGGTGCGTGCACACACGGCGCCTCAAGCCACCAGCACACCGCCGGCCAGGCACCCGCGCCCCCGGCAGCCGGACCACAAGCCGGGGGGGATGCACCCCGCCGCCCCGGGAGGAGCCGCAACCACCGAATGGTAACATCAGCACTACAAATATAGCTCCTATACCCCTGATGACTCCATAGTTCTGGTGAAACTTGTTGGGAGAGAGCCTTATGTAGTCTATCCTGCTATGCTTATGGTTTTGTCTAATATGTTACACTCATTCACACTATATTGAGACTCTGATCTTTTTAATTCATCGTTGCTACTATATAGCACCAATGATGGGATTGGTTAAAGTTCCTATGTTAAGTTTTTAGCTGTGCTGTTGTGCTTCAGCCAACAGTGCAGCTAGGGAGAGTTTGGGGGACATGGCAACAGTCAAACTAGTAAGTACTTTTAATGTGAAGATTTGTATCAACTTAATTTGAAGGTCGCTTAGCAACGCTTGACTCTCCCTACTGGCGCTGTTGGCTGAAGCACAATAGCGCCACTAGACTTAACATAGGAACTTTGACCTTGCCTGACAGTTCACTCAATGTATGAAACTGAAATTTTATGATTTCACGATGGTGGTGAGGACATAACAAATCTAATGACACCAAAATCATCCACCAAAGGTTACACAAAGGGGCCAAAGTGTGGTGCAAGAAAAAGCCTGTAGGCTTTTTTTTTACATTAGATTAGTTTTAGGTGTTCTTATGAACTTCCGATTCGGCAAAAACGAACCGCCCGAGTTTTGGGCTCTCACCGAAGCACAAATCGAACTAAAACAGGGTTCTAGTTCAGTTTGCTCACTACTACTCTTTTAATATATGTAGGGTCTCCTTAAATCTGTAGCTGTGTCTCCATGGTCCTCCTGCCTGCTATCTTGCCCAGAAGAAGGTAGGATGCAGAACTGTCACAGCTCTGCCCTATTCCTTCCTACCAGGATCTTCAAGATCCAAGAGTCTTAAGGTTGTTTTACATGGGCAATAATCTGCCTAAGCTAATGACCACTTACCAACAATTAGCATGTCAGTGCTCATTGTGTCCTTGTACATGGGCAGATTATCTGTTCTTTCGGAATGACCAATTGTTAACACCATCATTTGTCCCAAAGCAGCTGTCATTCATCAGCTACACACCTCCCCACTTACACGAAGAGATATATATCTGATCATTTTTGCGCTCACCAAAACAACATGATCAGCTGATGACGATCGTTTTCTTGTTCGTCAGCTGATCATTCGTCCTTTTACACGGCCTAATTCTTGAGCACATGAGTGTTTGTAGGGACATTTGAGCCTGGCAATTGTCCAGTGTAAAAGGACCGTTACAGATTATTACCAGCTTTTTTTATTTTTGATCTATTTTGGTGATAATTTGGGCAACTGTATGTTAATTGTATAGAAACCAGGTAAAAGAAACAATGATGGTGCAAGATAATGTGATACACTTTAGGTAACTGAGAACTATATTTACATGAATGGTGTAGTATCCAGTATTGTTTAGGAAAGTTCCAGAGCAAAAGAACATAAGAACATAAGATGCAAGGGGTACTCCGGGTGAGGGCAACCATACTCATCCATTCGTTCCCTTCCAATACAGCGATGCAATTATCTTGGTTCTTCCAATTACAGTTCATAAACGGCTACCTCCTGACAGCTGTATCCAATCAGTGGCCACAGGGGTCACATGCCATTCTCCTGGAATCATGGCTCCCTGCATCTTAGCGGTGATGCCAGGAGAATGGAACATAACAACCCCATTTCTGCATCTTAAATGAACCCTAAAAATTAGACTTGGAAGAAAGTAGTAGACAGGCTTTTGACACTGATTGGACATAATGTGAAAGGCTGCAGTTAGGCAAGTTCGGATATACAGTATAAAATGATGTGCCAGTTGAAATAACTTTACAATTCTTGGTGATTTGAGATATGAGAGGAAGGCACAGGAAGAAAATGTCTTATCCATGTTGTCATAGCAAGTTCACCTTCAGCAATTAAATCTCTACTTGCTCTCCAGTAGTGACATGTTCATTGCCAAATATATCATCTAAATGGCCTCTTAAACCATACTAGGAAATGAAAAGGGACTAATTGGATTTTCGTCATGTGAATAATGGTAATACAGTCATTTTCCTATTTCTTGTAGCAGGGAGTGTGTTCATTTTTCAAGCAAGACAAAAAGTGTAACTAATGTTGTAGAAAAAGTGGACACGCCTAGTTGTACCTATAGCTATGGGAATGTCACAAGAACTGCCCTATGTTTCCTGTCTGTACTCTCTCTGCTTCTCCATAGGGGTCGATTATCCCCATTTCCATTATACTTTTTGTACTGCATATATTATAACAGCAATTGTATATCATCATTACAGATGACATGGTTTTCAGTAAATAGAAATAGGATAGTACAGTTTTTAACCCCTTTATGACTTGTCAATTTTTTTTTTCATTTTTGTTTTCTTCTCCCCGCTTTCAAAAAATCATACCTTTTTTATTTTTCTATTAACATAACCATATGAGGGCTTGTTTATTGTGGGATGAGATATCTGTTTCATTAGTATCATTGCAAGTACCATATAATTGACTGAAACATTTTTAAACATTTTGTACGAGCGGTGAAATGAGAAATAATGCAATTGCGCAATTTTTGGGAGGCTTTATTTTATAGCATACATAATGCTACAAAAATGACACATTAACTTAAAATTGGGGGTCAGTACCATTATAGCGATACTAAATTTATCTAGTACATTTGTTGTTGTTTTGCATTAAAAAAAAAAAATATATATATATATATATATATATATATATTTTTTTTTAAATGACTTTCTGCTGCCATCTTCTGACCACCATAACTTTTTTTGTTTTTCCATCCATTGTACCATTTTCAAGTACTTACAACTTTTTGATTGCTTTTTATGAATTTTTTTCTTGCAGTGGAATAATTC
This sequence comes from Eleutherodactylus coqui, assembly GCF_035609145.1. Lineage (NCBI taxonomy): Eukaryota > Metazoa > Chordata > Amphibia > Anura > Eleutherodactylidae > Eleutherodactylus > Eleutherodactylus coqui. The sequence continues at coordinate 120,989,805 of NC_089845.1, forward strand.
TAAGGGCTCAGTCAGACGGGCGTTTTTTCGCGCGATTTGCGCATGCGCATGCGTCCGGCGATTTTATAAAACCATTGCTTTGCAATGGTATCGGACACATGAGCGCTTTTTATGCACTCGTCCGATAAATTATAGAACAGAAATCGCAGATCGCACCTATGTGCGATCTGCGATTTCTGTTCTCTTCTCTATATGCGCTCAATGGGGCCGGCGGCAGCAGCGCCGACATCATTGAGAACATATAGTAGACAAATCATTCTCCTCTGCCACAGCTGTAATTTTCTAGCACAGCATCTAAATAATTAATGGTTGTAATTGGAGCTTACTCCAATTGTGACTGTTGCCGGTGGATGTCACCTATTATAAAAAGCTGACACCTGCCAGATAAGGAATAGACTCGGCTCCGAAGCCCGTTCCATACACCCTTCATGACTGCATTATGTATATTTATGCTATTGAAGTGTCCAAGGAGCAGGCCCACAGCTGAGGAGATAGCAGGGTAGAGAAAGGCCTTGTCACGGGGCTCTACCATCTCCTCCCCTGGGGGTAGCTAGGGACCCAACCAAGTTACTGCTGGGGGAGATCACAGTGTAAAAGTAACTGGGGGTTAACCTGAGTCCATTTGTCACACGTGACGCCACTGTTCCATTCTCTGCGGTGAAACTTGACGATGAAATAAAATAGTCCGCACACAGGGAAACTTTTAGAACAAAAATGGGAACGGACGTTAATGTCCATTAACTGTAACTTGACAAACTCCAAACCACATCAACAGTCTTGGCACAAATACAACAATTCGGAGTGGTGTGACAGGGACAATTCTCGGATGATCCACAGTCCCAGTCATCTGTGTAATCCTGCTCCCAGCGACTCTTTCTCTCTCTCACTCTCTACTAGAGATGAGCGAACGCGTTCGTCCGAGCTTGATATTCGTGCGAATATTAGGGTGTTCGGGATGTTCGTTATTCGTAACGAACACCATGCGGTGTTCTGGTAAATTAAACTTTCTTCCCTGAGACGTTAGCGCTTTTTTTTGGCCAATATAAAGACAGGGAAGGCATTACAACTTCCCCCTGCAACGTTTAAGCCCTATACCACCCCCCTGCTGTGAGTGGCTGGGGAGATAAGGTGTCACCCGAGTATTGAAATCTGCCCCTCCCGCTGCTCGCTATGGATGCATTCTATATGCGCTCAATGGGGCCAGCGGCAGCAGCGCTGACCCCATTGAGAACATATAGAAGACAAATCCTTCTTCTCTGGCACAGCTGTAACAGCTGTAGCAGAGAAGAACGATGTTTGCCCATTGAATTCAATGGAGCGGCAATACAGCATGTTCCACTGAATGCAATGGGCTGCCGGCGATCGCAGGATGAATGGTCGGAAAGGGGTTAAATATATAACCCCTTTCCTGCAATTCATCCAGAAATGTGTTACACTAAAAATATATACCGGCGTATAAGGCGACCGGGCGTATAAGACGACCCCCCAACTGTCACCTTATACGCCGGTAATACAGTGGAGCAAAGAATAAAAATCATTACTTACGTTTTTAGATGATCTGCGGCGCTCCTGCAGGCTGTCACTCCCTCCTGGTCCACGGCAGAGTATTGCTTTCTCCACGAAAGACTTTAAATCCCTGCCTCCAGAAGCACATGTGCCTTCAGCCAATCACAGCCAATGACAATGATGTCATTGAATGGCTGTGATTGGCTGTGTTTCTGGAGGCGGGGATTTCAAGGCTTGAAATCCCCGCCTCCAGAAACACAGCCTATCACAGCCATTCAATGACATCATTGTCATTGGCTGTGATTGGCTGAAGGCACGTGTCTTCCTGGAGGCAGGGATTTAAAGCCTTTCATAGAGAAAGCTTGTCTGCCGTGGACCAGGAGGGAGTGACAGCCTGCAGGAGCACCGCAGATCATCTAAAAACGTAAGTAATGCTTTTTATTCTTTGCTCCACTGTATTGCCGGCGTATAAGGTGACAGTTGGGGGGTCGTCTTATACGCCCCGTCGCCTTATACGCCGGTATATATTTTTAGTGTAACACATTTCTGGATGAATTGCAGGAAAGGGGTTATATATTTAACCCCTTTCCGACCATTCATCCTGCGATCGCCGGCAGCCCATTGCATTCAGTGGAACCTGCTGTATTGCCGCTCCATTGAATTCAATGGGCAAACATCGTTCTTCTCTGCTACAGCTGTTACAGCTGTGCCAGAGGAGGACGATCTTTATGCTGACAGTGGGGGGGGGGGGCCCACTCTTGCCGCTATTGTGGCTTAATAGTGGGACCTGTGAACTTGAGATGCAGCCCATCATGTAGCCCCTCGCCTGCCCTATCCGTCACTGTGTCATTCCCATCACTTTCCTGAATTGCCCAGATTTTCACACATGAAAACCTTAGCGAGCATCGGCGAAATACAAAAATGTTCTGGTCGCCCATTGACTTCAATGGGGTTCGTTGTTCGAAACGAACCCTCGAGCATCACGGGAAGTTCGTTACGAATAACGAACACCCGAACATTTTGGTGTTCGCTCATCTCTACTCTCTACCGGTTCACACTCATGCTAGTTGTGCTCTCCGCGTTTTGAAACGGCTTGTCTCACTCTCAGCACTCAACAGTTGAACCGAGCTTTCCTGGACAGGCTTAGCCCAGGCTGAGCATCAGACCATTGCTTGGCCTCCTCCATACTCCACACACAGACCGACCAGTGTCTCACAGACTTCTTCAACTCTCCACTCCTAGACTAGACTGTCCTGTCTTGTTCTTTCTTTCTTCTCTATTCTCACCAGCATCCCTGCAAACATATACATTAGAGATGAGCGAACGTACTCGGATAGGCACTACTCGTCCGAGTAATGTGCCTTATCCGAGTACCGCTGTACTCGTGCTGAAAGATTCGGGGCGCTCCGCTGCTGACAGGTGAGTCGCAGCGGGGAGCGGGGCAGAGCGGCCGGGAGAGAAGGAGAGAAAGATCTCCCCTCTGTTCCTCCCCGCTCTCCCCTGCAGCTCCCCGCTCCGCAGCGCGTCCCGAATCTTTCTGCACGAGTACAGCGGTACTCGGATAAGGCACATTACTCGGACGAGTAGTGCTTATCCGAATACGTTCGCTCATCTCTAATATACATATATATAACACATATACCGTTGCGTGATTCATGTGACTATTTCCCAGACAGTCACCCATTTAGTACTGCAGAAGTGCAATACACATAAACCAAAAGCATACTACACATGAGACGCTGACAAAACATTGGCACAAGACATCATATAACATTATAGAGGGGCCACTAACTCTGGGCCACTACACTATGCAGTCAGGAAGGGGTTAGAGTATGCCAGCAATTGCATAAAAGAGCGAACCCATTGATCACTGTAAGCTATGCAGTACGTCAAGTGTGACACATTGACCAGATTATCAAGCTTCCTAGTATGACTTGACATGGGATATGAGTGCTGTACTGCAGAGCTGTTTGACATGCACAGTACTTTTTTTTTTTTTTTTTTAAACCCCTGCTTTTCCCACGTCATCGGAGTGTCAGTTCCATTAAAGCGGAATCCGCTTAAAAAAAGAACATGTTGCGATTTTTCCTCCCTGAGAGCGGGAAATCGCAATTGCTTTCCGCTTACGTGCAAGAAAGAGCGTTTTTCAATAGCATGCTATGGGTGGTATTTGCTGTGGAACTTCGAGGTGGACGCCCGCGCCGGATTCCGTAATGCAAATATGCCCATGTGCAGTTGGCCTTAGTAAAACCAATTACAAAATGATTTTTAGTTAAAACTACATATATTTCTTTTAAAACAATGCACCAAAATACGTTCATGAACTTTAAAGGGAATCTATTAGGGATGAGCGAGTATACTCGCTAAGACACTACTCGCTTGAGTAATGTGCCTTAGCCGAGTATCTCCCTGCTCGTCCCTAAAGATTCGGGGGCCGCCGCAGCTGACAGGTGAGTTGCGTCGGGGAGTGGGGGAGAGCGGGCGGGAGAGAGGGAGAGAGAGATCTCCCCTCCGTTCCTCCCTGCTCTCCCCCGCAGCTCCCCGCCCCGCGGCGGCACCCGGATCTTTCGGGACAAGCGGGGAGATACTCGGCTAAGGCACATTACTCGAGCGAGTAGTGCCTTAGCGAGTATACTCGCTCATCCCTAGAATCTATCATTGACTATAAGCACCACAACCACACCACAAGTTATCCATGGAGCCTCTTTTCATACTCACCAGGTCCCCTAATCCTGCGATGTTCCCCGTGGAAGTCTGCATGTACATGGCCAGCTTGACTCTTTCCAGAAGGCTGTCCCTGCACATTCCCATTCATCCCCATGAGGGTGCTCACACACAGCCTTTTGAAGAGTCAAGCCTACTGTGTGTGCAGAATTTTGCTGGGGGACACCGTAAGAGCGAAAGGCTGGGGAAGTATGAAAAGATGTTCCCTGGAGTCTACATTACTTCAACTATAAGCACCATAACTTTAGTGCTTATAGTTGATAACAAGTTCCCTTTAACATCAGAAACCACCCAGTGTAATAAATGTGCAATGCGAGATGCCATCTGAAAGGGGGCAGCTATACTCTGTAAGGGCTCGTTCAGACGAGCGCTGTTTTCGTACTGTTAGCAGCGCACGGAATACGCTTCTAATGGGAACCAATAGGTTCCTACAAAAGCATTCACATGAGAGAATGTTAGGCGCGCTGAATCAAAAGATAGGACATGCGAGTGCAAACTCCGAGGTGCGCACAAAGATGGGACATGTCCTATCTCTGCTGCGTGCTTTCCATAGGCTCCTATAAGAGCTTGAAAGCACGCAGCATGCACTTTGGTTTGTGTGAACGGGCTACTTCAGGTGATCTTTTCTTGCGGCTATAGTGCGTGAAAACAGTGCCATCTGAATGAGCCCTAAAAGTGAGATAGCCTATTCATTTAGACAGCCAGATAATTGCTTATATCTAGAGATAAGCGAGCGTACTCGCTAAGGCAAACTACTCGAGCGAGTAGTGCCTTATTCGAGTACCTGCCCGATCGTCTCCAAAGATTCGGCTGATGGTGGGGGGCTGGGAGCGGCGGGGGAGAGCGAGGAGGAATGGAGGGGAGATCGCTCTCTCACTCTCTCCCTCCCCCACTCCCCTCTGCTCACTCCCGCAACTCACCGCTCACCCGCGTCGGCAGCCGAATCTTTAGAGGCGAGCGGGCAGGTACTCGAATAAGGCACTACTCGCTCGAGTAGTTTGCCTAAGCAAGTATGCTCGCTCATCTCTAATTATATCATATATATTGGGGAAATGTCATTGCATCTCAGGTTTCCCCACATCTAGCCACCCCGCAATGACACTGGACCCAAGTGAGACTGGAACTTTATGGTATCCTACTATAAATATACACGTATATATATATATTCTGTTTGATCTATTTGGTCTAGTTTCTTAGTTTCCTCATTCCCAGCATCTGCAGTATGGAGTGTTTCTGAAATAATGGCTCATTTCATTTTCTGCTGCATTTGTTTCGAAGCTCACAAATGAAATGTTTGGTCTTCCTAAGGTACAATAGACGCTAAAGGCTTTACAGGAGAAAGCATCTGGGTGCCCTCCTTTCTAGAACAAAAAGCGCCTCAAGGATCTCTGCCTTAAGAATCCCAGCATCTGTTACAGGTCTTTAAATATGGTAGAGTTCCTGATAAAGAATGACCTTGAACAGTATACAGGGTGTTTAGAGGATAAAACCTGCGCTACTGTTGTTATACCTGTAACACGGCGAAGAGAGTAATACAGGGAAAGTAATCAGAAAATCAAGGCTGAACGTGTGATACATTTATGGAGCAGGAAGAGAAATCTTAAAGGGGTTGTCCCGCGGCAGCAAGTGGGTCTATACACTTCTGTATGGCCATATTAATGCACTTTGTAATATACATTGTGCATTAATTATGAGCCATACAGAAGTTATAAAAAGTTTTTTACTTACCTGCTCCGTTGCTGGCGTCCTCGTCTCCATGGTGCCGACTAATTTTCGCCCTCCGATGGCCAAATTAGCCGCGCTTGCGCAGTCCTGGTCTTCTGCTCTCTTCAATGGAGCCGCTCGTGCAGAATGCCGGCTCCGTGTAGCTCCGCCCCGTCACGTGCCGATTCCAGCCAATCAGGAGGCTGGAATCGGCAATGGACCGCACAGAAGAGCTGCGGTCCACGGAGGAAGAGGATTCCGGCGGCCATCTTCACAGGTAAGTAGAGAAGTCACCGGAGCGCGGGGATTAAGGTAAGCGCTCCGGTAAGCTTTCTGTACGTCCCTGCATCGGGGTTGTCTCGCGCCGAACGGGGGGGGGGTTGAAAAAAAAAAAACCCGTTTCGGCGCGGGACAACCCCTTTAAGTGCCTAAAGATAAAGCAAAAAATGGGGTAAAAAAAGATGTCAGATGTACAAAAGTGTTCATTATTTTATCTGCCATTCAAAAGGTTAAACGCCAACATCCAAAAACTGTCATCGAGAAAGTAGTTAAATGAGAATGTAAGTAGAGATGAGCAAGCATACTCGATAAGGCAAACTACTCGAGTGAGTAGTGCCTTATGCGAGTACCTGCCCACTCGTCTGTAAAGATTCGGGGGCCGCCGCGGGGCGGGGAGCGGCGGGGGAGAGCGGGGAGGAACGGAGGGAAGATCTCTCTCTCTCTCTCACTCTCTCCCCCGCCCCCCCCCCCCCCTGCTCACCGCTGCAACTCACCTGTACTTGAATAAGAGGAAAAAAAACATTGTTAACCCCTCAAGGACGCAACTCTTTTTCGATTTTTTTTTTATTTTGGTTTTCCTCCACACTTTCAAAAAAATCATAACTTTTTAGTTTATCCATCGACGTAGCCGTTTAAGGCCTTGTTTTTTGTGGGGCGAGTTATATTTTGCAATGGTACTATTTAATCTTATATATGAAACACAGAATCTGTCTGTTTGTTTGTGTCGTATACAAATCCACCGTTCTGCTCCGATTTGAGCGAACTTTTGCATGAGCGTTCTTCGGCACGAGCGACGAATACTGGCATGATTAAAAATTGAAAACGCGGGGGGGGCGGGGCCTGAGCATGAAGGAGTAAAGAAGCACAGTCCGGAGATCCTCCGCCGTTACCCTGCAAAACGGCCAAAAAGCAGAAAACCACAGCACTTACCGGCATGAGAAAGGGGAGCAGAAAGAGAGGAGAGCCGACTCCAGCCAAGGGCACCTCTCTGAGCCGCTACCTGAAAAGCGCAAGCACCCCGGACACAGCACGCGGTCCCACCATCATGGCGCCGGAACACCCCACGGAGCGAGCGCCTCCCCGGGCTGAGGACCAACACACGCCGCTTCAACGCCGAGACGGGAGCGCCGGAGAGGAAAGAGATCCGGGGCAGGCAATACAGACGCCGACGAGCAGGTACGGGAGCGCATCGGAGCCTGCCGGCGTCCCGTGCTGCTCACACCACGTGGTGTCGGACACCTCGGGCTGCCCACACAGCAGAGCGACAGACCCCCACCGGGAGCAATCACCCCGCAGCAGCGGCAGTCCGGGGGCCCCTCTCCACCACATAAGCGAGCAGCCCACACAAACGGGAGACGGGCTGCAGGACCTAAAAGCCAAGCGGTCCGGAGCCCAAGGGGATAAAGAGGGAAGAGACACACTATACTGTGCCTCTAACACGGCACCAAATCACCACAGAGCGCTGGCATCTCACAGAGATGAGAACGCTGTTACCCAGCCGCAGCTCAGAAACAGAGGGCGTTCAGAGAGGGCCGAGGAAGCAACGCTGCAGACACCACTGAGGCAATATTCACCTCCCCAAACCCCAGCAGCGTCCCCCCAGGAAAACAAAAGCCCACCTCCGGCCATCAATTACCGCCAGGAGCCCCCAGCAACAAGCCCCAGAGGCCAGAAGATAGCACTACCCCTCCCACAGGGCAACGGGCCAGACTCAGGGGGACATGGAAACGAACCACCACCGCACCTCTCTGCCACGCCTCGCCACCCGCAATGGGGCTCTATAGCACCAACCTGGCATCCCCGGGCTCCACCACTCCGCCACGCTCCCACACAAGCGCACTTTTAGACCACGCAGACCCACCCATGGGTGATTCCCAGACACTCCAAGCGCTATGGGTCATGATACGGGCCCTGCCCACCAAGCAAGACCTCGAACAACAAATTAGACGTATTGAAGAACAACATGCAACAGCGATCAACGCGGTTGCCCACACTGTGCAGGACCTGACCGAACGAGTGGTAGTACTGGAGCAAAATACGGAGGCGTCAGTGACAGATGTTCAACAAATGGCACTCATAATCGAAAAACAAATAAGGGAATTAACTTTCCACGTAGACGACATCGAAAACAGGGGCCGCCGTAACAATCTGAAACTGAGGGGACTGCCAGAAGACATACCGCCAGAAGACTTATATGACCATGTGACCACCATTTTTAACAAATTGCTACAGAGACCTGACAACAGGACCATCGAACTTGACAGAGTGCACCGTTTGCAAGGCGGAAGAGCCAGAAACATGAACTTCCCGAGAGACGTAATTTGCCGAATGCATTTTTATCGTCAGAAAGAAGAGATACAACGAATGGCATGGGAACAAGGCTCGATCAAATATAATGGCGCGGAAATCTCAGTATTACCAGATGTATCAAGACTGACTCTCAACTGCCGGAGAACGATTCGCCCCCTCCTGGAAGCAGCTCGCAAAGCAGACGCCACTTACAGATGGGGGCACCCTTTCCATCTGATCCTCCGAAAACGGGGACGGATATTCACGGTGCGTTCACCGACAGATTTAGAAGGGGCATTCAACTTCCTGGGAATACCGCAGATCCCAATCCCAGACTGGACCCTCCCACCGGAAGACAACCTCATCCAATAGAACCCTGACTTCCAGGACACTGCTCAGTTCTCAGAGTCTGGGAAGCCTCGCTATGCGCTATGGACATTTCCCCGGCCTAGCCAGGCCCTTCCAATACATTACCTCTCCCCTCTCTCTTGCCAGGTCTATCGGTTCCTCCTGGAAAAAGACATACATGTTACGGCGAGCGGGATCGACGGAGTCTCACGGTCTGATTTCTATTGTTTCCGACCCAGAACCAATTCGCGAGAAATCTGGACAATCGGCTTGACACTACGGCTTTCATATTCTTCTAGAACCCAGAGACTGTGACTGCTTGATCCTCTGTGCTCTCCTACGTTTCCCCCAGTAGGGTACCAGGGGTCCTGTTTTCTCCTCCCCCTTATTTTATAGGCGGAGAGCGGGTCTCCTGCGTAAAGTAGAAATATTGTAAAATCTGTTGTGAGTCTTGTCTTACCCCTTGTGAACACAACCCTCCTGTTTGTCTGTCCTCCCCTACGTCCCCGAACCCACTTCATCCCCCCTTCTTCCCATCACCGTCCAACTTCTGTGCAGGGACAGCGAGACCAGGATACGATCCTACAAAATGCCTCCTGTTGTACCAAATCTCACTATTGCCTCTCTTAATGCACAGGGCCTTAACATCCCAGAGAAAAGGTCCTCCATTCTCCGTCTCCTCTAGAAAAAGCGAGCTCAAGTGGCCTTCATACAGGAAACCCACTTCTGCGCAAGAGCGGCCCCCGGATTCTCGGATGCCAGGTTCCCCCACGCCTATCATGGGCTAAACCCAGAATCTAAGTCCAAAGGGGTATCGATCCTGTGGGAACATTCGGCTACGAGGTCCGACTCCGAGGGAAGATGCCTATTTGTCAAAGGTAAGCTCGCCAGCACCACAGTCACACTAGCCACAATGTATCTTCCCAACTCCAACCAGGTGACCTTTCTCGAAAGGTCTCTGGAGGACTTGGAGGAATTCAAAGAGGGCACCCTGATAATGGGCGGAGACTTTAACATGCCACTGTGAGGGTATATATATATTGCCATATGTTTTTTATACTTTTATACCTATATGCAAGTTTTATTCAATTCCAAATGAGAAAAAACTTAAATGTCACCTTACATCAGATATCCCAAGGCTTTGCAAGAAGATGTTCTAGAAATTCAGAGAAGATACCGAACCAGACGCAAGGACGCATGTACTTGGCTGTTTTCCCAGAAGCCCATATCAAGATGTTCAACCATGTACATAATTTTCACTGTCTCAGTCCGCAAATCCGGACTGCCCATATATGGTTATGAGCCCATCACCCCCTAGTGGTGAGAGGGCAGAGGGTATAAGATCTCATGTAATCTGTAATAAAGCGCACAGTTTTTTGTCCCGTGTGAGAAACTATACCAGACCTCTGTGTGGTGTCTATTCTTACGGCCGGCAGCGGGGCAAGTGGGGTGGGGCCGATTGGTGTTGCACTTAGAATTTTAACCCTCATAAATGGCGCCCGAACATGCGGCGGTAAAATCGGAGCTTACAGCGCAATTCACCCGGATCCACGCTACTGAGAAACCGTCCTGCTGCAAACCGAGCCTGATCAACTCACAAGAACTCCAGGTAAGACAAACATATATTTATGTTGTGTTTTACACTGCGAGTCTTGCAGCAGGACTGACTATCTGTGGTTTGTGACCGGACGGGTTGGGTTAAGAGTTCTACACGGTAACTCGTGTGGGCTCCGGGTTTGCCGTCATGGACCACTGACCGTGATATGCGCACCAATGGCTCACCCAGAAACTAGTCTGTAGTCTATTTGTTGTTGAAGTCTGTAGTGTTTTAGCGATAGTGGAGATTGTTTGATTGTTTGTTGTATCTGCAGAATTTTTTTTTCTCTTACTTTTCATTTGATCTCACAAGAGAAGGGACCCTCAGGTTAGTTTAGTTAGTTGTTAATGGTTTAGCAGAGAGGGATGCATTTTGTGAGATGAGGCCTCATAGAAAAAAAGGGACTCTCGGTCGGTTTGCCTTATATATGGGGCTAGCGATTTGATTTCAGAGAGATGCATTTTATGCGGCTGGTTCCATAAGGAGAAGGGACCCTCGGTTGTTCTGCCGGTATATAAGGGGCTGACAATTTGAGAATTAAGAGGGATGCATTCTATGGAGCGTGTTATTTTTATTATTTTTGTTGTTCTAATATGCGTAAGATCTTATTAAAGAAGATAGAGCCCCTCAAGGGCTGCCGCCGTGTGGATGAATTTGTAGAATGTAAGAAAAATCTAATGAAAATGTGTGACACCGACCCGCACGGTAGATTACAAAATGGTGTCTGGGAGGAGGTCTTTAGGACCCAGAGGTGCCTTGGAAGACCAAGGTTTGCTAGAAGCAGAGAGAGAGACAGTCAGAGAAAGTTACGTATATACACATTATTTGTTTAAGAAAGTATCCGTAAGTGAAATGTTGAAAAGTACAGTAAGTGATCAAGAGGGCGTCAGGAGAGTGTCTATTGAAGGTTATATTGGCAGTTAGGTAGGGGAGAAAAGTGCTGAAGGAGCAAGAAAGTCGATAAGTAAGTTACAATGCACGTGATTTGTTGGTAAAGAGAGATGAAAATGTGTATAATACAAGATAGATAATAGATAATATGTATAATCCATACTAGGTGGATATATATGTGTATATATATATATACTGTATGTGCAAATAGTTAACAGCTTGTTCTTAGGGGAGAAGAGGTTGTTGACATATAGCTGCGAGTCTCTGTGTAGCCTTCCAAGGTCAGGAAGATAACAGCGAGAGAGAAAATACAATAACATCCTTGGTTAATATCTTGGCTTGCTTGCAATGAATTGAAATGAATTTAATTAGTTATACTGTCTTAGTAGGCAGGGAAATATGGCAATTTCTAATGTATATTCTTACTTATACAGGGGTTGAAAATGAATGTTGCAAGGTCCCAGCATATGTGTTAATTATGATTTCAAAATGCAGGCAATAGTTTAAGCTATAACAATTCGGTATGTGTTTCATAGTCGCGGAGAGATAAGAGATTTATTTTAAAAAAGTGGGGGCTTTCAGATTCACTCTGAGCTCAGGGTCACAAGGGGGGTTGAAAAATATCCAGAGATTCTAAAACACTTCAGCGTTTAATACAGCATATAATAGCTTCAGTAGATAAGAAATATAGAATATTTCAGTCACTCAGCAAACTTTTTCACATCATTTGTCATAAATAGCGCTCATTCACAATCTCATCTCAATAGAATCATGTACTTTATGATAAGCACTCACCTCTGTGTTTTTCAACTGATGTATGTATGTTTGTCAAACTTTTTTTGTCCGTGCATCTGCATGGACTGGTACACCTTCAATAGGGGGTGACGGAGCAGACTTGAGAGCATGGATGGATGAGAGTTGGTGATGTGGACGTGTGGACGGTTAAGCTAAAATGGAGCTGAGAAGACGGACGCAGTGTGCCAATATCGAAGGGGTGGAGCTAGATTATGTAATAGTACGTAATGTTTCATCCTTCTTGTCCAAGGGGGGGGGTGAGGATTTTGAGCAGCTAGTTTTTTTTTCCTGTTTTGTTTTTTTTCTCCTGTCTCAGATTTTGATAAGAAATTGCAGGCAGGAACAGACTAATAATGAATTCACTTAAAGGGATCTCACATTTCCAATATTAATAGATGTTTTGTAGATTATTCTGTCCCGGTGTAACTCATGTTTCTGTTATAGGTGCTAACATTTTACAGGCCTTATCTGCATCCATCAAATCTTTTTACAATGTTATACTACCTTGAAACAGGGTGCTCTTGTTCCAATTGCGTACCCTGTTTCAAAGGGGGGGGAGGAATAGGTGTAGGTGATCTAGGTATTGCAAGTCAGCCATTTTAGGTATTGCAAATAAGCCATTTTAGGTATTGCAAATCAGCCATTTTTAAATTTTTTGCAAGCCATTTTTTTAATTTTTTTAATTTTTTGCAACAAGGTTCTGATCTTTTTGAAATAGAATACCAGCCTGATTGTCCAGCATTGATGCAACAAGAAAATTTAAGTTTTAAAAAAGTTACTGAAAGCCCTTGTTAATAATGCATATTTTGAGTTGTTTTTTATAGATGGTACCCAGGGTGATTGACGACTCCACACTGGATATACGGTGGTTACACAACAAGATGTCCTAAAAGCAGAATGTCTCCGCATGTCGCAGTACAAGAAGCGGAATTAAAAGCACTCACGGAGGTGTGTGGAGTGGCCACAGGTAAGACGGCAACCATTTACACTGACTCCCGGTATGCATTTGGCATAGCTCATGATTACGGCCCAACATGGAAGGCCAGACAGTTTTTTACCACAGCAGGACAGCCAATTAAGAATGATGCAATGGTGCAGTCTCATGGAGACCCTACTTCTACCTGACAAGGTGGAAAGCTCACACCAATTCCTACACCGGAGAAACAAGAGGCAACGCCATCACAGGCCACACAGCAAAAGCAGCGGCCCTCAAGCCGTGGAAGAAAGAAGAAAATAAGAATTTAACAATAACTTGGACTTTGATTTGAACTTGAACTTTGATAAAAATCTTGGACTTTGATTATAACTTTGGACTTTGACTAAAACTACAAATGGACTAAAAAGGGACGGCGTATGGTGAACAGTCAACAGCACTTGCCCACCATAGTCCCTGTGCCCCATGATGGCCCAGCTGACGCACTGAAAGACGCACCTCTTAAAGCAGTAATGATGTCGACGCTTGAACAAGGACGGGTGGATCCCTGGTTTTCTGTAGCTGCTGCATCATTTGTCCAATTTTGCATGATCTTTGCCGTAAAGCAACAGGGCAGAAGTAAATTTGCCACATCACACTTGCCTAGACCACTCTACCCATTTCAGGGATTGCAAATTGGCTACACTCAGCTCCCACTTGTTGGGAAGCATGAATATGTGCTTGTTGTTGTTGATGTCTTTTCAGGTTGGAGACCTACCCTGTTACCAAAGTAAATAAGCAGGTAACCGCACAGAAGCTCATGAATGAGGTAATCCGCAGATATGGGGTACCGGAAGTGATTGAGTCAAACAAAGGTACAAATGTCACAGGTGAAATAATGCAACACATCATGTCTGTTTTGGGTATTTTCCAGGCTTTTCATACACCCTACCATCCGCGGAGTAGGGGGAAAGTAGATACAAAAGACAATGGAGGAAATGGTAAAATTTTGAATTGAGTGTTTTCCATTAGTTTCTTTTTTCTAGGAGGATACATGCCACAGTAGCAGAGTTTGGGGAATGATTTTCTTGTTAATTTTGTCATAGGTCCCTCCAAGGAATTGTTAGTAATGTATTCTGCAGTCTCTGCTTTTCTCCAAGGTCCTACAGATGAGTGTCACAATCTAAAACCAGGTGACAGGGTCTATGTAAAAAAGTTTGAGCGAGAAACCCGGTTTGAATGTCCCTACCAGATGTTGTTCACCCAAATGCAGTCAAGCTCGAAGGAAAGCCCACTTGGATCCACACTTCGCACTGAAAAAACTGATGATCTTGCATATCCTTTACATGCTATAATGTGGTACAATTCCTCTAACACACACCTTTGACTACTGTACACTAGCTCCCTGTTTCAGAACAAATTAATACAATGAAATGTGCAATATGAAGACTACACTGAGGATGAGAATCCAACACCGCATCGTGCTAAGAGAGACGTTGACACTCAAGGTGGTAACTTTGATCCACATGTACACATAGATACAATAGGAGTGCCAAGGGGGGTGCGAGATTAATTTAATTCTAGAGATCAGGTTAAAGCAGGTTTTGAGTCCTTATTTGCTATTGTCACTGTTAATAATAATGTAGATTGGATGAAATATATCTATTACAATCAGCAAAGGTTTGTAAACTACACTAGAGATGCTTTGAAAGGGTTAGCTGACCAGTTAGGGCCCACTGCATCCATGGCGTTCCAAAATAGAGTGGCCGTGGATATGATTTTAGCAGAAAGAGGTGGGGTATGTAATTTCCTGTTTGTGTATTATCCCTTTAATATGACCAAAATTTTCCTTGTTTGAAAAAGATGAAGAGCCAGTTCCGATAATGCCAACCACGTATGTTACCAGAAGAATGGAGAGATGGACTAGTACTGTGTCTGCCTCAGTCTCATAAGATGGACTGTCAGTGGACTTCCCATTTGCCTAGGGAAAGTGCAGAAGACCTTAGGTTCCGGCGAGGGCACACCCTGTGGGGTGTTAACTTGTACAGATAGAGGGTATGGAGGCCCGGAAATAAGCCCAGGGAATCCATGGCCTCCTTCTGAGGTGAGGTAGGGATCCCTTCCCTTTTAGGAGTAGGGACTTACGGGCAGTGGAGAAACCCTGACGTAAGGGAGAGACGACCGAGGAAGAGTGCAAGGTCTGATGCTTGATCTCCATATTAAGTTTTTTAGGGGGGTTTGTGAGGGTATATATATATATTGCCATATGTTTTTTATACTTTTATACCTATATGCAAGTTTTATTCAATTCCAAATGAGAAAAAACTTAAATGTCACCTTACATCAGATATCCCAAGGCTTTGCAAGAAGATGTTCTAGAAATTCAGAGAAGATACCGAACCAGACGCAAGGACGCATGTACTTGGCTGTTTTCCCAGAAGCCCATATCAAGATGTTCAACCATGTACATAATTTTCACTGTCTCAGTCCGCAAATCCGGACTGCCCATATATGGTTATGAGCCCATCACCCCCTAGTGGTGAGAGGGCAGAGGGTATAAGATCTCATGTAATCTGTAATAAAGCGCGCAGTTTTTTGTCCCGTGTGAGAAACTATACCAGACCTCTGTGTGGTGTCTATTCTTACGGCCGGCAGCGGGGCAAGTGGGGTGGGGCCGATTGGTGTTGCACTTAGAATTTTAACCCTCATACCACTTGACCCCCAGATAGACACGTCCAAAGGAAGTAATAGCCTCAGCCTAGCCACACATCGCAGGGTCAGGAAAACACTCCACAAGCACCAACTGATAGACGTCTGGAGGGTTTTCCATCCCGATATTAGAGACTACACTTATTTCTCCCCACCCCACAACTCCTACTCCCGGATCGACTACTTCCTCCTGCACCACTCATCTCTTCCACTAGTGACATCGGCGGAAATAGATAACATTATAATTTCGGACCATGCGCTTATTACACTATCACTATCGCTCCCAACAATTCACGACAGAGTTTGGCATTGGCGCCTGAATGAGTCCCTTGTTCACGGCATAGAGACTTCAAAAGAGATACAAGGAGCCTTGGAAGAGTACTTCCAGAACAACGACACCCCAGATACTAACCCCCTAACAGTCTGGGAAGCTCACAAATGCGTAATACGAGGAGTCTGCATAGCGTTAGGCTCACGTATTAAAAACGAACGGGAATCACTGCTCCGCAAGCTACTGGGCCAGATCCAGGCCCTCGAACTTCGACATAAATCTAACCAAGATAGTACAATAGGAGCAGAACTAACGCAGCTAAGGGAACGAGTGCGTTCACTCTGCCTGGCACAGGCGAAGGGGTCGCTAATAAAGTGTAGACGCCATTTCTACGAGTTCGGTAATAAACCTAGTCGTACATTAGCACGGGCCCTCCGAGTAACCAGATCCAGAACATACGTCCCCCACATTGTCCCATCCCCCGGCAAAACCTTACATCTACCCAGGCAGATAACGGAAGCATTCCGCAACTACTATCAAGCCCTTTACAACCTGTCCCCTTCAACAACAGAACAAGAGAGGTCCAAACGTAAAGCTAAAATAAGGGAATACCTACAACAGTCAGGCCTCCCCAGGTTCCCACCAGAGGCAGTGGAGGCTCTAGAAGCTCCGATTACACAGAATGAATTGACAGGGGCCATAACAGATACCAACTCGGGGAAATCTCCGGGACCAGATGGGCTCACACTCACATATTATAAAAAATATGCAGAGACTTTGACCCCACACTTTCTACGTGCCTTCAACTCCCTTGAGGACGGGAAAGAAATGCCCAGAGACACCTTGGGGGCACATATTACAGTGATCCCGAAGGAAGGAAAAGACCCCGCGCAGTGCCAGAGCTACCGCCCCATCTCTCTACTAAACGTAGACTTGAAACTATTCGCCAAAATATTGGCAAACAGGATTTCCCCTCTCTTGCAACTCACAATCCACGGAGACCAAGTGGGATTTGTCCCGCTCAGAGAAGCGAGAGACAACACAACAAAAGCCATAAGTCTAATATATCAAGCCAAAAAAACAGCCCTCCCTTCCTGCCTACTCTCCACAGATGCAGACAAAGCGTTTGACAGAGTAGACTGGGATTTCCTGTTTGCCACTATGTCTCACCTGGGGCTGGGCCCTGGAATGCTGCGGTGGGTCCAGAGCCTCTACTCGCGCCCTACGGCAGCGGTCAGAGTGAATGGACAAATATCCTCCCCCTTCAACATCTTGAACGGCACGAGACAAGGCTGCCCCCTATCACTATTAATCTTTATCCTCTGCTTGGAACCTCTCCTAAATCACATACGCCAAAACCCAAACGTGTCGAGGATCAAGTTAGCTAACTCGGAATATAAGATCGCGGCATATGCGGATGACTTATTGTTTTTCATCACAAACCCGAGAATCTCAATACCAAATCTATTAGCCGAAATCAAACGATATTCAGAGTTATCTAATTTTAAAATCAACTATAATAAATCAGCAGCCCTCAACATAACTCTCCCTCAAACACTAGTTGGCGATCTAAAAAGCTCGTTCCCCTTCTCCTGGGCGAATCAACATATTAAATATCTGGGTACTAATCTTACAGCGGACCCTGGAGATTTGTATGCAGCCAACTACCCTTTGCTCCTAGGCAAAATTAAGACAGACCTAAATGCATGGACAAAAGGCCTATTCTCCTGGTTCGGCAGATGCGCGATATTCAAAATGAATATCCTCCCCAGAGTCCTATACTTACTACAAGTGCTCCCTATCAACATACCCAGACAATTTTTTCAACACTTAATATCCCTGATGACGAAATTTATCTGGGAAGACAAACCACCACGTACAGCACGTAACATCCTGACAAGACCAAAAAAAGAAGGGGGAATGGGCCTCCCAGATTTTTCCCGCTACCATCAAGCGGTACATCTGGCACGGATAGTGGACTGGCATAGACACGGGGTCCTCAAACAGTGGATTACCATAGAACAAGCAGCCACACCCACCCCTCTCGTGGTGCTCCCCTGGATCCAAGAGCGGGCTCCGCCGGAGTTGGCCCAACATCCTACCATTGGTCCCACCCTTGCGACAGTAAACAAAGTTTTCGCAAGACCAGACATTGCACCCAAACCTTCCCCAATGTTTCCAATACTGGGGAATCCAGCATTCCCGCCGGGTAACGAGAGCAAGGCTTTCCGTATATGGTTCCAGGAAGGCAAATTCAGAGCCTACCACTTCCTGCAGGAAGACTGCTGGGTAACGACGGACACCCTAGCCAGGCTAACAGACCCCCACCCAGTACCCTTCTGGGAGACAATACAATTGAGACACTTCCTCAGATCCCTTCCCCACCCAAGCACATTTACCCGCACAAAAACTCACTTTGAATC
Organism: Eleutherodactylus coqui; assembly: GCF_035609145.1. Classification (NCBI taxonomy): domain Eukaryota; kingdom Metazoa; phylum Chordata; class Amphibia; order Anura; family Eleutherodactylidae; genus Eleutherodactylus; species Eleutherodactylus coqui. The sequence goes on from NC_089845.1 coordinate 121,008,254, forward strand.
TATATGTAGCGTGGAAGGGCCCTCCAGACACACCCTGTCACGCCTGTACAACATCCTCAACTTCCAAGCCGACATCCACCCTCCGGGTTTCGTGCAGAGATGGGAGGAGGACCTAAGGGTCACTCTCTCCCCGCCGGAAGTTGAAAAAATATATACACTCACACATTCTTCCTCGATAGCCAGTAAGATACAAGAAGCCGGGTACAAACTACTCTCACGCTGGTACAGGGTGCCCTCGCGGCTACACAAAATATACCCATCAGTCTCCCCTCTCTGCTGGAGATGCGGGGCTGAACAAGGGACTCTTCTACATATTTTTTGGGACTGCTCGGTGCTGGCGGGCTTCTGGGAAGAGGTCTGGCGGATTTCTTCCAGATTTACCCAACACCCAATTCCTAAAACACCAGCTTTCTTTCTTCTACATCACAACACGATCCCCCTACTGACGTACAAGAATTCAATTCTACGGCACTTGGTCAGTGCGGCGAGGTCATGTATACCGAGACTATGGCGTCAGACCACTCCTCCAACGGTGGCCCTATGGCTCAACGCGATGCAGGGGCTGATGGAGATGGAGGACCTTACAGCGACACTAAGTGGAACCCAAGAAAAGTTCGCAAAAAACATGGTACTACTGGCGGGAGTTCCAAAGTTCGCCAGAATACCAGAGGCTCCTAAACCCCAGCAATTAAAGAATACTTAATCCCTCCCCACCCCCCCACCCCCCCCCCCACCCCCAATGTCAGAACCCCTAATGTTCTTCCCTACGTATATGTTTTGTCCAAAGCTCACCCGTTAAATAAGTTCATGGTTATTTGAGATAGATTTAGATAATTTTGGGACCAGACGTAAAAGAATCTGAAGCCAAACAAGAGATCTAGTATGAATAGAATACTAGAAGGACCATTCAACCCTGAATAGCAACCAGCTGGAGATATCCAGACCGAGCACACAATCGCTTTCCAGTCTAAACGACAAAAGAAGTTGACAAGGAAACTGAGAGTCCATTTAATATCTCAGAGTCATAGTTCCGAATAGAGACTGGAATGCATCGGTCGGTTGAATGTGTTTGCTTTCTGATACCGGATTACGAATATATGTAATTGTATAGAAAATGATAAATAAAGAATTAAAAAAAAAAAAAATTGAAAACGCACCGACTTCCCCTGTAAATTCTGTTGCCAATAGCAACCAATAACAGCTCAGCTTTCATGTCTTCTACTGCTGAGGTAAAATAAAAGCTGTGCTCTGATTGGTTGCTAGAGCTCAGCTTTCATTTCTTATACTGCTGAGGTAAACTATACAGAATAGATGGAAGATACAATAGTTGTTAGAGACAAAATCTACACGGAATACAGAGAAACACCCAAAATAAATTTTACTCTGATTTCTAGCTTATTAGGTGAGCAATGGGAAAAGGGATATTTGGTAGCAAGAAGGGGGAGGGGGGGGTGATATATAATCTCAATATACAGAAGAAATGTAAGATTTTGTTATCTGAATGCCACCGATTGGACTTACATTGATGTGACTTAACTCTTTAGACCTTATTTACACTGATAGATGATCGCTCAATAATCGCTCAAACGACAGTTTGAGTGACAGTTTTGAGCTTTTGTCTTTGCATAGTCTATAGTAGCTAAGTAGCTACTAAGGAGCTATGCAGGCGGAGCGGGACATTACCGCTATCACTCAGCAAACAATATAGCTGGTTTGTATAAGCAAACATCTACATTGTTCTCCGTGCCTACAGCTCGCGTCAGGTGTCAACTAAGAGTGGGACACGAGCTGAAAGAATCTTATCAACGCTGCTGACTGTGATAACAGCCTGCACTGCTGATAAGAGTTCATTGCTCATTTCTAGAAAACTATAATTCAGCGAGTAACGATGTCCGTGCATTCTACCTATCTATCTAAGTTGGCGCTATACAAATAAAGATTATTATTATCTATTTACAACATTGCAAGGTTTGGCCTTGGGATGAATTTGCTTGGATGTCCACTCCTGGGAAGATTATCAACTGTTTTGAATGTTTTTTACTTCTGAATAATATTTTTAGCTGTAGAATGATGGACTCTAAATTGTTTAGGAATGGCCTTGTAACTCTTCCTAGAATAATAATAATAATCTTTATTTGTATGGCGCCAACATATTCCGCAGCGCTTACATAGACAGGGGGGATACAGAAAGACAAAAGTACAAACATTACAGAACCACGGTTACATAGTAATCAGTTGATGGAAACAATAGGGGTGAGGGTCCTGCTCCAACGAGCTTACATACTACAAGTAATGGGGTGATACAGAAGGTAAAGGGCTGGAGATGTGCACAATATGGCGAGGTGGAGAGTGAGGGATGCTATACACAAACAATGGTCAGACATTTAGCCGTGTGATGGCAAAAACAGTATGACTGCAGGAGCGGTTTATGATGGCTAGCAGGGATTGCAGTCAGTAGGTCAGGGAGCATGTTATCAGGCGGAGTACAAAGGGGTTTGTTTAGGGAATGCGGTATGCCTCCCTGAAGAGGTGCGTTTTTAGAGCACGCCTGAAGTTCTGTGAGTCCTGGATTGCCCGGGTAGCCTTTGGTAGTGCGTTCCAGAGGACCGGTGCTGCTCTGGAGAAGTCTTGGAGGTGGAATGAGAAGTTCAAATTAAAGGGGCACTCAGGCTGGTTTCATTAGCAGAGCGGAGAGCCCGGGCTGGTTGATGGGTTGAGATGAGGGAGGCAATATAGGGGGGTGCTGCGCTGTGGAGGGCTTTGTGGATGAAGGTGGCGAGTTTAAATTGAATTCTGTATTTAACGGGAAGCCAGTGCAGTGACTGGCACAGGAATAATGGACAGTAACAATTGCTTCTCTAAGATTATTAATGATTTTTCCTCCTTAGCATTGTTTTAACTCACTCCTGAATGCTCCAGACCAGCAAACTTCCAAAACTTCTGCTTTTATAAAGGTAGTCACATTTGCTGATGACTAATTCGTGAATGGCATTTGATTAGCACCACCTGGCTGCTACTTAACCTCTTAATTTCTATGGAAGCAGTAAGGGTGTACAACATTTTTCACACACTGCTTCCTCATTCTGGCCTAGTTGTTGTAAAATAAATAATAATAATAATTTTGTCATGTGTTGTTGTTCATCTGAGCTTGTATTTACCTAATGTTAAGACCTTCTAAGGACAGTTTTTTTATTATGTCCTGATACGCAAAACCATAGAATTCAAGGATGACTTACTTAGTTTTTCTCATGACAGTATGTTTTTATTTTTTTATTTATGTACCATCAATTATCTATCTATCTATACAATTATTTGCCTATCCAGCATTTATGCATCAATATATGCAACATTTGTTTGTCTGTCTGGAAATGCAAAGGGTTACATGTCCAATCCTGTGATAAAAACATAACTGTTACATATAATTGATACATTGATACAACGGTCTAATAAAAACATCACAACAGGAAAATAATATCCTGTCCTTGAAATACTACTACCTGCACTTAATGGCATCGTAACGATCCTCTGCTTTTAGAATTTATAGGTTTTTGCTTTGCTTCAACATTTCCTATAAAATTCTCCTGCCTAATACTTTATATGATCGCGTGTGATCCTGACCAAGCTGTAATATTTTATGCCATTAACAATGTCCCATAAGTAGGTCTAGCCCTGTTGTAGGTGTAATAAACTGGAAAATACCATAAATCCAGGTAGGAGAAACATAATTTACTCTTTTTAGTAGCAAGTAACAACCTGGTAGTTGCAGCCCAATGTTCTTGTTTATCAACTGACATGAAAATAGCCCCGATTTCATCTGTTATAAAGGAGAGTCGCATTTAAAGCCACAGAATGTCTCTGAATGTAATATCTAATGTGATGCCTGTAATGTTTTATGTATATACAGAATAATGTTACCATTAATTCACTAGAGGGGTTGTGAGAACCTCTTTTTACATGCCCTATTAACACATACTGACGTCATAGAGGGGGTACTCCACTCAGGACTCTCTTTTATGAACCAGAGCAGAAAGGCACTAAGTATCAGTGGCTTCCACACAATTAGGCCTCTTTCACACGAACGTATATGGGCTGCCGTTTTCACGTCCGGCCAATATATGCTACGATGGTTTCGTAGCAATGAGAAGAGGCGGGATGAGGGCAGGGCTAAGTTCCGGGAATTAGCTCTGCCCCCCGCCCCGCCTCTCCTCATTGAAAATAGTGCAGGGGGGTGGAGAGGAGGCAGAGAGGGGGCGGGAGCTCAGAGCACTGCTCCTGGCTCTTCCAGCCTCCTCCCCCTGCAGAGAGAAACGCCGTATATCAGCCAGCGTGAATACCCGGCCGATATATGGTCGTCTGAATGCATCCTAAGGGCTTATTTAGACTACCATATATCGGCTGGGTTTTCACGCCCAGCCGATATACGGTGTCCTTGTCTGCTGGGGGAGGAGGATGGAAGAGCCAGGAGCAGAAACTGAGCTCCCGCCTCTTGCCACGATTTGCAATAGGAGGGGGTGAGATGTTATTGTTTTTAAATGAAATAGGAAAATGTCATACTTTCCCCTTCTGATTTGTGTTCTCTATTCTATTGTGAATAAAATATAGTTATATAAAATTTCCAAATCACTGCATTCTTTGGGGTGATTTTATATATATATATATATATATATATATATATATATATATATATATATATATATATATATATATATATATATATACACACACACACATACTCATGAACATTGGATTTTGCATCTAGTTTGTTTTCCAGCTTTCTGCCGTTGCTCCTTCCATTCAGACATTTCTGTAACAGATGGTTTTGTTCCTGTGAATTAATGTGCACAAAGCATAGGGAAACATGAACTTATTAGAATTCAACAGATTGTTTTAGGACATTTAACAATCTGAGTATGCAACAAGCATAGAACAACATCTGATTTTCATTTAACACAACCAGATAGCAGATAGTGCCTTAATTAATTAATGCATGTGCCTGTATTGTCTCTGACTGTTTCTCTGGAGGCGAATGAATGGATTACAAATGATCAGACGTGACGCATTGAAAGGGAAATTTGGCAATTCTCAGCATTGTAAAATGTAAAGGATTTCATATATAGACAATATTCCAGACACTTGTAAACTGCAGCACTCATCATAGTTTTTAAAGCAATGCTCCACTTCTGAGCAACATGCAGGACTGGTATTTTTAATGGATATTATGGTTTTCTTTTTAATTCTAGTTATTACTTATGTGAATATGTAGTGCAGAACTGACAATTAAAAGGAGATGTCCAATGAAGTTAAAAGCCACAGAAACCTTTGTGCATAAAAAATTAATTCACATTTATCTTACGAAGGCTGCTCTCACATATGAATGTGGCAAAGTGTCGCAACTTCAAATGCGGCATTGCTGGGATTTTATTTGCACTTTTGGCCACAGCTCTCTTCAGCTGACAGCGTGTTTTAGTGCACCCCATCATTGTGATGGGTGATGAGATGCGTAAACAGACAAATATAGAGTAGACAGTGCTCAAAAATCACGGCGCTAATAAGCACCACCCAGTGCCGTAATCGAACTCATGTCTGCGAGGCCCCATTGATTTCAAAATGCCGCATTAATCGCGATAAAAAGCGCCTGTGTGATAGAGGCCTAAGTCCCTGTAAAAAAAATAATGCACTTATCTGTGTTTTGTTTTCCTTTACATACATCTAGAAAGCCTCATACTTGGTTTTCAGGCTCTCTTACCTTCATTTTCTGGCTCAAGGATGTTCCCAGCACTGATCAGCTGAATTCTCTCTTGAACCTGCCCAAGTTCAGCTCACCCTTCCCTCTCCTCTTTCAGAGGCTGTGCAGCATAACCACCCCCACTCAATACTACACAGCTATCACCCCATCTTTCTTTGCTGCCTGTCCTCCTAAACTTGTCGGCTGTCTCCTGGCGCTATGATACAGCCCTCTGTTATAGCTGCGTGGAAAGGCAGTGAATGCATGTTAACAACAATGGAGCAGACTAGGCAAGGGGCCAGTCAGTTTACTCTGACTAACAGAATTTGCAAAGATTTCAGTCCTCCAATCTGCAGTGCCTTGTAAAATGATACAAGCATAGTATAAAAAGTCTTCATTTCAAAACAACATTGATTAAAAGAAAACAAAAAAGAGTGCAAAGGTGTACATAGCCTTTAAGTTATATCCCTATCAACAGGATCATTTAGGGTCTGTCTGCTATGATCCACAAAGGAATGGAGATCCAGAGCACCCCAAATCAATGTAGCAATGATTGTACATCCACTCGGCACAATTGTTTGGCTGTCTCTGGCATTTCCTTTGAAAGAATGCAGTGCTGATGCACATGTCTCCATGCTATTGGCATCCTAGACCCCCGTTCTTCCAATCCATGGAGGTCCCAGCATTCAGACCCCCCCCCGCCCCCAAACATCAAATAGCCACATTCACATGGTGCATTTGAGAACTGCGTCACTACTGTAATTGCATGTCGTTTTATCAGACCCATAGTTACAGTATTATGAAAGAAAAACTTCTAGAGAAATATTTCAATGACTTTCTACAGAAACCTTTTTGAAAAAAGGAGTATCAAAAGGAGGAAAGGATCTCAGCACATAGTATAAGAAGAATGATTGCCATATACTTCTTTATATAATATTTTTCCTCGTTCCATTATCTAATTCTTCTATTGATCAAAATGACATATGGGAGAAAGCATCCCCTAAAGGTGATTGGAATCCAGAGCCGAATTATAGCTTTTGGAGTATGAGCCCTAGGGGCAGGAGTGGACATATATGTGCAACATGCACATGCTCATTTATGTAAATCAGTTGCTGATTAATCTGCAACATTGTGCTACGACTTCCTGCTGAGGTAGAGGCAGAAAGATCTACCTGATTCAGTGACTGATTTCTGTTCCCCTAGCTGTTGCATATACAGTAGATTACAATGTGAAATGCAGATAAAATAAAACATTAAACCTGATGATTTTGCATGAGATTAAGGAAACATTAATTCTTTGAGCAGAAGGTCATTCCTTTTTGCAGTAAGTGTTAAGTTAGCCAAATAAATTGTCTCATAAATTAGTGAATTTTATAGTAATCTGACAATCTCCTCCTGAATAATTGCCCATGTCCCCAGTCCATTTTATTTTGACAATGTCACCAGAGGGTTTCTGACCCCTTAAAACAGGTTATTTTCCGTTTTTTGACAGATTGTAATTGGTTATGGATTCGGATGAAATAATGGATGATATAATTAACAGTTGACATTTGGCTTTTAAGTATTAAAATGTAGTTCTGGAAAGTAATACTTTATGCAGTCCATTGAGAAGGGTTATTGTTTTTATTGTACAAATAAAAGTATCAAATATGTTTTCATTTACTTTTCTTCATTTTTTTTTTTTTTGCTCGGAAAAAAGTTTTCTTTTTTAAGTCCTCATTAAAAAGTTTCTGCAGCAGAAAACTTTCAATTTCTTTCTCAGCGTATAGAGAACTTTCATGTTTGCCCTTCACTAACCCACTTTGACAGTTCTATACAGGGAATTTTTTATACACAACATAAACATTGCTTTTCACTACAGGAAAGCAGATAATGACTTCTATACAAAAGCTCAAACGTCTTTTTAAAGGGGAATCTAGTTAGAATGGATGGCACAAAAAAATGTATAATGGGTACCAAGCTATTCCGCCAGTTTAGGAAGACAATGGATACATCATTACCAGGCGATGTTTGTTTTGTTGACAAAATTGTAATGAAACAAAAAATGTATCTTATTAATTGTTCTTTCAATTGTTTGAATGTTTTTTCAGTACATGCCCGCTCGTCTCAAAAGATTCGGGGACTGGTGGGGGCGGGGGGCAGTAGGGTAGAGCGAGGAGGAACGGGGGGGGGGGGATTTCTCCCCCCCTTCCCGCTCCCCTATGCTCACTCCCGCAACTCACCGCTCATAAGCGGACATGTACTCAAAAATGGCATGTACTCGCTCGAGTAATTTGCCTTAGCGAGTACACTCGCTCATCTTTAAAAGCAGCACATCTATATCTTTTAAAACACCTCCCCAAGGATGCTTCTTAATTATTGAAGAGTACACAAAAAAAGGGCTAATAAAGAGCGAATACGCTCCATAATCTGTAACCTGATCTTGATACCTCTCCACATGTAATATCTAGTCCACAACCTGTCCTCTCCATATATCCCTGACCTAATCTCCCACTACCTTCCCACATATGTTCTCCACTCCACAACCTATCCCCTCACACATCCCTGACCTAATCTCCCGATATCTCCCCACATGTAATTTCCAGTCCATAACCTGTCCCCTCCATATACTTCTGACTAGAGATGAGCGAGCACCAAAATGCTCGGGTGCTCGTTACTCGGGACGAAATTATCGCGATGCTCGAGGGTTCGTTTCGAGTAACGAACCCCATTGAAGTCAATGGGCGCCCCGAGCATTTTTGTATTTCGCCGATGCTCGCTAAGGTTTTCATGTGTGAAAATCTGGGCAATTCAAGAAAGTGATGGGAACGACACAGCAACGGATAGGGCAGGCGAGGGGCTACATGTTGGGCTGCATCTCAAGTTCACAGGTCCCACTATTAAGCCACAATAGTGGCAAGAGTGCCCCCCCCTCCCAAAAACTTTTACTTCTGAAAAGCCCTCATTAGCAATGCATACCTTAGCTAAGCACCACACTACCTCCAACAAAGCACAATCACTGCCTGCATGACACTCCACTGCCACTTCTCCTGGCTTACATGCTGCCCAACCGCCCCCCCTCCCCCCCACAGCGCACACCAAAGTGTCCCTGCGCAGCCTTCAGCTGCCCTCATGCCACGCTACACTCATGTCTATTTAGAAGTGCGTCTGCCATGAGGAGGAACCGCAGGCACACACTGCAGAGGGTTGGCACGGCTAGGCAGCGACCCTCTTTAAAAGGGGCGGGGCGATAGCCCACAATGCTGTACAGAAGCAATGAGAAATATAATCCTGTGCCACCGCCATCAGGAGCTGCACACGTGGGCATAGCAATGGGGAACCTATGTGCCACACACTATTCATTCTGTCAAGGTGTCTGCATGCCCCAGTCAGACCGCGGTTTTTAATTCATAGACACAGGCAGGTACAACTCCCTATTGTGAAGTCCCTGTGGACCCACAGCATGGGTGGCTCCCTGGAACCCACCGGCGGTACATAAAAATATCCCATTGCAGTGCCCATCACAGCTGAGGTAGTAATGTCATGTTTAATGCAGGTGGGCTTCGGCCCACACTGCATGCCCCAGTCAGACTGGGGTTCTTTACAAGTGGAAACAGATGCATTTATAATTCCCTGTGGACCCACAGCATGGGTGGCTCCCTGGAACCCACCGGCGGTACATAGAAATATCCCATTGCATTGCCCAACACAGCTGGGGTAGTAATGTTGTGCTTAATGCAGGTGGGCTTCGGCCCACACTGCATGCCCCAGTCAGACTGGGGTTCTTTACAAGTGGACAGATGTAGGTTAAACTCCGTGTGCACCTACAGCATGGGTGGCTCCCTGGAACCCACCGGCGGTACATAAAAATATCCCATTGCATTGCCCAACACAGCTGAGGTAGTAATGTCGTGCTTAATGCAGGTGGGCTTCAGCCCACACTGCATGCCCCAGTCTGACTGGGGTTCTTTACAAGTGGAAACAGATGCATTTATAATTCCCTGTGGACCCACAGCAGGGGTGGGTGCCAGGAAGCCACCGGCGGTACATAAAAATATCCCATTGCATTGCCCAACACAGCTGAGGTAGTAATGTTGTGCTTAATACAGGTGGGCTTCGGCCCACACTGCATGCCCCAGTCAGACTGGGGTTCTTTACAAGTGGACAGATGTAGGTTAAACTCCGTGTGCACCTACAGCATGGGTGGCTCCCTGGAACCCACCGGCGATACACAAAAATATCCCATTGCATTGCCCAACACAGCGGATGTAACATCAGCTGTAATACAGCTGGGCTAAAAATTCATTTGATTACACTGTAGGCGAGGGCCCACAAAATTTGCTGTATCAACAGTACTAATGTACATCCAAAAAATTGGCCATGGCCAACCAAGAGGGCAGGTGAAACCCATTAATCGCTTTGGTTAATGTGGCTTAAGTGGTAACTAGGCCTGGAGGCAGCCCAGTGTAACGAAAAATTGGTTCAAGTTAAAGTTTCAACGCTTTTAAGAGCATTGAAACATATAAAAATTGTTTAGAAAAATTATGTGAGTGAGCCTTGTGGCCCTAAGAAAAATTGCCCGTTCAGCGTGATTACGTGAGGTTTCAGGAGGAGGAGCAGGAGGAGGAGGAGGAATATTAGACACAGATTGATGAAGCAGAAATGTCCCCGTTTTGGATGGTGAGAGAGAACGTAGCTTCCATCCGCGGGTGCAGCCTACGTATTGCTTACGTATCGCTGCTGTCCGCTGGTGGAGAAGAGAAGTCTGGGGAAATCCAGGCTTTGTTCATCTTGATGAGTGTAAGCCTGTCGGCACTGTCAGTTGACAGGTGGGTACGCTTATCCGTGATGATTCCCCCAGCCACACTAAACACACTCTCTGACAAGACGCTAGCCGCAGGACAAGCAAGCACCTCCAGGGCATACAGCGCGAGTTCAGGCCACGTGTCCAGCTTCGACACCCAGTAGTTGTAGGGGGCAGAGGCGTCACGGAGGACGGTCGTGCGATCGGCTACGTACTCCCTCACCATCCTTTTACAGTGCTCCCGCCGACTCAGCCTTGACTGGGGAGCGGTGACACAGTCTTGCTGGGGAGCCATAAAGCTGGCAAAGGCCTTGGAGAATGTTCCCCTGCCTGCGCTGTACATGCTGCCTGATCTCTGCGCCTCCCCTGCTACCTGGCCCTCGGAACTGCGCCTTCTGCCACTAGCGCTGTCGGATGGGAAGTTTACCATCAGTTTGTCCACCAGCGCCCTGTGGTATAGCATCATTCTCGAACCCCTTTCCTCTTCGGGAATGAGAGTGCAAAGGCTCTCCTTATACCGTGGATCTAGCAGTGTGTACACCCAGTAATCCGTAGTGGCCAGAATGCGTGTAACGCGAGGGTCACGAGAAAGGCATCCTAACATGAAGTCAGCCATGTGTGCCAGGGTACCTGTACGCAACACATGGCTGTCTTCACTAGGAAGATCACTTTCAGGATCCTCCTCCTCCTCCTCCTCTTCCTCCTCCTCAGGCCATACACACTGAAAGGATGACAGCCCAGCAGCATGTGTACCCTCACCAGTGGGCCAAGCTGTCTCTTCCCCCTCCTCCTCATCCTCCTCATGCTCCTCCTCCTCCTCCTCAACGCGCTGAGATATAGACAGGCGGGTGCTCTGACTATCCAGCGACATACTGTCTTCCCCCGGCTCTGTTTCCGAGCGCAAAGCGTCTTTATGCTTTATGCTTTGCAGGGAACTTCTCAAGATGCATAGCAGAGGAATGGTGACGCTAATGATTGCAGCATCGCCGCTCACCACCTGGGTAGACTCCTCAAATTTTCCAAGGACCTGGCAGATGGCTGCCAACCAGGGCCACTCTTCTGTAAATAATTGAGGAGGCTGACTCCCACTGCGCCGCGCAAGTTGGAGTTGGTATTCCACTATAGCTCTACGCTGCTTATAGTCTGGCCAACATGTGGAGCGTAGAGTTCCACTGTGTGGGCACGTCGCACAGCAGTCGGTGCACTGGCAGATTAAACCTATGTTGCAGTGTCCGCAGGGTGGCAGCGTGCGTGTGGGATTTGCGGAAATGTGCGCAGAGCTGGCGCACCTTTCCGAGCAGGTATGACAAGAGGGGGTAGCTTTTCAGAAAGCGCTGAACCACCAAATTAAACACATGGGCCAGGCATGGCACGTGCATGAGACTGCCGAGCTGCAGAGCCGCCACCAGCTTACGGCTGTTGTCACACACGACCATGCCCGGTTGGAGGCTCAGCGGCGCAAGCCAGTGGTCGGTCTGCTCTGTCAGACCCTGCAGCAGTTCGTGGGCCATGTGCCTCTTCTCTCCTAAGCTGAGTAGTTTCAGCACGGCCTGCTGACGCTTGCCCACCGCTGTGCTGCCACGCCGCGTGACACCGACTGCTGACGACGTGCTGCTGACACATCTTGATTGCGAGACAGAGGTTGCGTTGGAGGAGGAGGAGGAGGAAGGTGCTTTAGTGGAGGAAGCATACACCGCCGCAGATACCACCACCGAGCTGTGGCCCGCAATTCTGGGGGTGGGTAGGACGTGAGCGGTCCCAGGCTCTGACTCTGTCCCAGCCTCCACTAAATTCACCCAATCTGCCGTCAGGGAGATATAGTGGCCCTGCCCGCCTGTGCTTGTCCACGTGTCCGTTGTTAAGTGGACCTTGGGAGTAACCGCGTTGGTGAGGGCGCGTACAATGTTGCGGGAGACGTGGTCGTGCAGGGCTGGGACGGCACATCGGGAAAAGTAGTGGCGACTGGGAACCGAGTAGCGTGGGGCAGCCGCCGCCATCATGCTTTTGAAAGCCTCCGTTTCCACAAGCCTATACGGCAGCATGATCAATTTTGCAATGTGCACGTTTAACGCTTGAGCGTGCGGGTGCGTGGCGTCGTACTTGCGCTTGCGCTCAAACTGTGGCACTAGCGACGTCTGGACGCTGCGCTGAGAGACATTGCTGGATGGGGCCGAGGACAGCGGAGGTGAGGGTGTGGGTGCAGGCCAGGAGACGGTAGTGCCTGTGTCCTCAGAGGGGGGTTGGATCTCAGTGGCAGGTTGGGGCACAGGGGGAGAGGCAGTGGTGCAAACCGGAGGCGGTGAACGGGCATCATCCCAACTTGTGGGGTGCTTGGCCATCATATGCCTGCGCATGCTGTTGGTGGTGCCTCCCCAGCTGATCTTGGCGCGACAAAGGTTGCACACCACTGTTCGTCGGTCGTCAGGCGTCTCTGTGAAAAACTGCCACACCGTAGAGCACCTTGACCTGTGCAGGGTGGCATGGCACGAGGGGGCGCTTTGGGAAACAGTTGGTGGATTATTCGGTCTGGCCCTGCCTCTACCCCTGGCCACCGCACTGGCTCGGCCTGTGCCCATACCCTCACTTGGCCCTCTGCGTCCTCGGCCGCGTCCACGTCCTCTAGGCCTACCCCTACCCCTCAGCATGCTGTATTACCAGTGATTTGATTTCCCAGGCAGGAAAGAAATTGGCGCAAGGCTGCACTCAACCGTAGCTGGTTGCGTCTGATTTTTTTACGTTCTCCACGCAGCACAGACGTACCCAGAGCCCTTAGGACTGACACAGGCAGGGCAAATATACTTTCTTCGCTTTTGTTTAAAAGGATAGGCCCACTGCGTCTATTCACTGAATAATAAGTTTAATAACTGTGTTGCGGCCCTGCAAAACTGTCACAGAACTTTACTGTTGCAGAGTTACTAACTGTGGCAGAGCAGGTATTTCCCAGGCAGGAAAGAAATTGGCGCAAGGCTGCACTCAACCGTAGCTGGTTGCGTCTGATTTTTTTACGTTCTCCACGCAGCACACACGTACACGGAGACCTTAGGACTGACACAGGCAGGCCAAATAGAATTTTTTCCCTGCTTTTTACAAGGAACACCCACACTGCGTCTATTCAATGAATAATGTGTGTCTTCTGGCCCTGCCTACACAATTCTATCCCTGTAGTATTAATGCCGGGTGCAATGCTCTGCACAGCCGCTTTTGAGAAAAAAAAAAAAATATGCAACACTGCTAACAGCAGCCTGGACAGTACTGCACACGGATAGATGTGGCCCTAGAAAGGACCGTTGGGGTTCTTGAAGCCTACACTAACTCCTAACACTCTCCCTGCCTAACCCCCACTTCTGTCCCTATTGCAGGGCGCAATGCTCTGCAGATCCAATTTTGGAAAGAAAAAAAAAAAATGCTGTGCTAACACAGTACTGCACACTAGTAGATGTGGCCCTAAGAAGGGCCGTTGGGGTTCTTAAAGCCTACACTAACTCCTAACGCTCTCCCTACAGCAGCTCCAGCACGATAGTACTTTCCCTCAGCTAAGTCACAAGGCATGTGTGGCGAGCCGCGGGAGGGGCCGATTTTTATACTCGGGTGACATCAGATCTCCCCAGCCACTCACAGCAGGGGGGTGGTATAGGGCTTGAACGTCACAGGGGGAAGTTGTAATGCCTTCCCTGTCTTTCAATTGGCCAGAAAAGCGCGCTAACGTCTCAGAGAGGAAACTGAAAGTAACCGGAACACCGCGTGGTGCTCGTTACGAGTAACGAGCATCCCGAACACCCTAATATTCGCACGAATATCAAGCTCGGACGAGTATGTTCGCTCATCTCTACTTCTGACCTAATTTACGGATATATCCCCATATGTAATCTCCCCTCCACAACCTGTCTCCTACATATTCTGACATAATTTCTGGATATATCCTCACATGTAATCTCCAGTCTACAACCTGTCCTCTCCATACATCTCTGACCTAATCTCCCAATACCTCCCCACATGTAATCTCTAGTCCACAACCTGTCCTCTCCATACATCTCTGTCCTAATCTCCCGGTACATTCCTACGTGTTCTCCACTCCACAACCTGTCCTTTCCATACATCTCTAACCTAATGTCTTGATACCTCGCAATATGGAATATCCAGGCTACAACCTATCCTCTCCATATATCTTTGACCGAATCTCCTAATATCTCCCCATATGTAATCCCCAGTCCACAACCTGTCCTTCCACACATCTCTGACCTAATTTCCCAATACCTCCCCACATGTAATCTCCAGTTCACAACCTATCCCCCATATATCCCTGACCTTATCCTTCAATATCTTCCCGCACGTAATCTCTAGTGTACAACCTATCACCTGCATGCATTGATGGCTTATTATCTTGAAACCCCCTCACATATAATCTTCAGTCCTCACAAGACCTTCTCTGCTGTCCTCTAGTATGCTTCTTCCACAATTGTCTACAAGATTTCTCCCGAGCATTCTCCCATACTCTGGAACTCGCTATCCCAAGACATAAGACTCTCCACCACCTTTAAAACCTACAAAGAAAAACTAAAAACCCAACTCTTCAGAAATGTAATGCTGTGGCTGCGATATTGCTCTACTAATTAGAGTGAGGTTGATTATGCTTGGATATACATTTTGCTATTTTTAATACACATTGCAGTATAAACATTTACTGGAAACTAAAAGGGGTTGTCCCGAGAAAGCAAGTGGGGGTAAGCACTTCTGTATGGCCATATTATTGCACTTTGTAATATACATCGTGCATTAAATATGAGCCATACAGAAGTTATTCACTTACCTTCCCTGCGCTGGCGTCCCCGTCTCCATGGTGCCGTCTAATTTCAGCGTCTAATCTCCCGATTAGACGCGCTTGTGCAGAAGGGTCTTCTCCCTTCTCTTGGGTCTCGGCACGAGCGGCGTTCTGGCTCCGCCCCCTTGTACGCGTCATCGCGTAGCTCCGCCCCGTCACGTGTGCCGATTCCAGCCAATCAGGAGGCTGGAATCGGCAATGGACCACACAGAGCCCGCGGTGCACCATGGGAGAAGACCCGCGGTGCATCGTGGGAGAAGACCCCGGCGGCCATCTTGGTAAGGTAAGTAAGAAGTCGCCGCAGAGCGAGGATTCGGGTAAGTACTAAACTTTTTTTTTTTTTTAACCCATCCCTTGTGTTTGTCTCGCGCTGAACGAGGGGCCTATTGAAAAAAAAAAAAAAGCCGTTTCGGCGCGGGACAACCCCTTTAAACATGAATATATGCTAGAAAATAATTTATTTTTGAAGTAGAATTAATTGGGTATTATTCATCAGAAGTTTTTATGTGTTGTGAATCTCTCTCTTAGTGGAAAAACATTATCTGATCAGATGAATCCAGATTTATGTTGCACCGTACTGATGAAGGGGTCAGAATTTGGCAGAAACAGCATGAATCAGTGAACCCTTTCTGTCAGCTGTTCAGAGTATATCAGTACCTCCATCTAATTTGCAGCAACTGAAAGAAGCTTCCTGGCCGCATGGGCCGACACTCCTGATTGGGCCAAATGAAGTCCAATGTGCTACTAAATAGGAGTCTCTATTAAGTAGCCAATCAGGGTATAATATGTGTAGAAACACTGTATGTTGCTTTATTAGGTAAAGTGTATTTGAAAATCACTACAAACATGACCTGAACATCAGTGAAAGCATACTACAGATGGGGAACATATGTATGAGTGTTTTTATAAATTGAATTAAAATATCGTATTTGTGGATTATAGCATATTCCAACAATCTCCTAGGTGTGGTCTCATAGACAAAGGATGATGAAACT
Source organism: Eleutherodactylus coqui (assembly GCF_035609145.1). Classification (NCBI taxonomy): domain Eukaryota; kingdom Metazoa; phylum Chordata; class Amphibia; order Anura; family Eleutherodactylidae; genus Eleutherodactylus; species Eleutherodactylus coqui. The sequence goes on from NC_089845.1 coordinate 121,024,576, forward strand.
GGCAGATGTTCCGATTTAAGATATTTCTTGTGCTAGAAAAATATTTCTCATTTGCAGAAGAAAAATATTGAGTAATATAACACAGCAAAAACATTGTGTGCTGAATCAGCGATCTCCTGCAACTTTAATGTTATAGTGTGGAGAAGTGTCATATAAACCACCATACATAAGCACAGCTATTAAAATAGTGTCCCTCATCAAGGACTTAAAAGTTTATGGAGAACATTCGTGCATATCAAACACCCATATGAAATACTCATTTGGAATTTTTGCCCAATGTAAAACAAGTTTTAAATGGATTGCCTGCTTTTTCCCAGAAACAATGACACCATTTTCCATTGGCTGTGTCAGGTACTGCAGTACCTGACACAGCCAATGCAGAGAGAGAGAAAGAAAAAAGGCTCAGCAGCCGGCGTCCCACATACAAAAATGCTCGAGTCTCCCATTGTAGTCAATGGGGTTCGTTACCCGAGTACAGCTCTTGAATTTTACGAAAAGCTCGACTCGAATAACGCAGACCCGAGCATTTGGATGCTCGCTCATCTCTAATCTTCATCAATTTCCACATTCTAAGTGATGATTGCTAAATGCAGCGTTGACTTTAAAGGGGTTTTCCAGTTGTAAACTATTGATGGCCTATCTTCAGGACAGTCAATCAATAGTAGATCCACAGGGGTTTGCAGCCCAGGACCTGCACTGATCAGTTGTTCACCAGGCTGGTATGCTTGAGCACTGAGCTGATTTCTGCAGGAGGCAGACAGCTCCATTCTCACTGTAGTGGTCAGGACTGGTATTACAGGCAGAACCTCTTCTAAGGAATGGCAGCGGGCTTGCCTTACCTCCTGCAGAACGTGGAGCTGTTGTTTCAGTGAGAGGCACTTGAAATGTCAATTTGGTACATCCTCTACCGCCGCCCCCACCACATCCTTTTGCTTTTCTTTATGTTTCCTTTTTATTTATTTTCTTCTTTTTCGTCTACTTTTTAGTGTACTTTTATGTAACTTATTAGCTAACTTTGTAGTTTTGCAGAAAACTACTGCTAGCTTGATAAGGCCTGCAAATAATTCGTAGTGGCCGGACTGGTGACTTTAAACAATGTGTGCTGCTGCGGACACTTACTGTGTGTATTTTCCCTGTTTGGTTTTCTTTTTGTTTTATAATAACAAAAACACCACCGCCAAGTAAATAAGCCACACTCCCTGGGGGGCATGATGTGTGAGAATAAAAGGCCATAGAGTACAGCTTGTATCTTTGTGAGTTGTCCCTGTTTGGTGCAGTGTAATTGAATTCCCCAAACCCCACTGCTAGCTGTGAAAGGTCTGCAAATAATTCATAGTGGCCGGACTGGTGACCTTGAATAATATCTGAGGCCACAAACAGTGAACTGCAATATTCCACAGACTAAAGTGTAGTTTGTCGGTCTGCTTTGTCACTATATATGTTGACAGCAGCAGAAATATACCCTCTCCCAATGCACAGACCACATTTCATACAGACATATAAATGTGATGCAGCTTCTTTCTCTGCTCCCTCCAATATAACCCTGTTTAAGTTCTCTGCTGGTATACAAGCTTTCACACCCGGCAGCAATATATCCTCTGTAGAACATATGTCCCTATTAACAAAAAGACCACATGGTATATATGTATTGTAAGACAGTGACTGACAAAGTGCTGGAGGGTGGATACGTGCCACCGAGCGGCCTGGGCTCGGTGGAGGAAGCCAGCATTTCTGTGTCAGTAACGCTATGTTACTGACACGTTGTAGTTTGGTAAGTGGCTCCAAGCCGCATAGTTTGGGCCGGCTTTCCGGGAGTGGTCAAAGTGAAGGGTGGGATGGCCACTCCCACGTACCAGATGGGGCTGGTACCAGGCCTTATAAAGCCTGGGCCTGCAGGTTAGAGATGGACAGAAAGCATCTGGCTGAGAGCCAGAGAGAGAGCATCTGGCTGAGAGCCAGGGAGGGCGTCTGGCTGAGAGCCAGAGAGAGGGCTCTGTGGAGCAAGGAGCCCGGCTAGCCCAGCGTGTGGGCTGAGAGAGCCAAGAGGCGAGGTTGACAGGGTGACGCCCCTAACCTCAACACCCAGGAGGGTGTGGTGAGACCTCCACAGGTCTGAGGACCGGACTGGCTGTGTACAGCAAGCAAGAAGTATTCTGACGTTTTGAAGTGAGTAGTCAGGAACAAGCTTATGTATAGTGAGAGCTCAGACGAGCAGGTGTTTATTTACGTTTTGGGTTTTGTTTCTGCTGCAATAAACCCAGGCAAAGCCTGGACTAAAGAACGTTGTTGCCCGGTGTCACTGTCTCTGGCCGCGTATGCCCACGCTGCTACTGCCCCTAAACGCTAGTCCCCCACATATGGTGTTTGGATGCGGGCAGCGGTCTTTAAGAGACATACACCAGTTAATGGACATTCTGCTGCAGCAACTGGAGAACCGTTGCTAAGGCCAACCGCACAAAGAGAGATTGTCTGAGCGTGCCGTAACCCCATGTCCCGGGTGGAAGCTGCAACGGCGCAGCAGCCAGATACAGCCAGTATGGAGGAATGTCTTAAGCAATGGATGCAAGAGACAGTGCTGCAACAGGAGACCATGGCTCAGCAGTGGGAGGAAAGGCAACGCCTAATAAAGCAGTTGGCTACACTGACAGTCACTCAAGACTACAGGGAATGAGCCCCTTATACGACAAACTGAAACGGATCACACGGCTGTGTTGGGAGAACAAGCCCCTAAATGTGAAAAGTTGAAAATACAGTTTGAGAAAGAAAGTAGTCTTCAAGAGGTGGAGCAGCTGAAAACAAAAAGTGCAGCTCTCTTAAAGGAGAAGGAGCATTTTGAGAGGTTGGCTAAGGAGGAAGCTGATCGCCGAGTGTTGCTGCAACAGATGAATGTTCAGTATGAACAGGACTGTAAGAAACTGCAAATGAAAACCCAAGAGTTGAAAATGCAGCTAGCAAAGAAAAATGGTGACTGGGAGTGCCAAGTAAGTCAGCTCAAGGAAGAGCTGAAAATAAAGAAAGCTGCGTGCAGTAAGACCAAAAAGCAAGCAGAGTTCTTGGAAGACTTACTGGGTCACAAGGAAAACCAGGAAGTGCTGCTTGAGAGACTAGTGTCCCAGCTACAGATGAGCTTGGATGAGGAAGCTGAAGTACATGGAACCCGAATCCAGGAGCTGGAGCGGAGTCATGCTGTAGCTGTGGGGAAACTGTCCAAGCAGTTGAAGCAACTTGAAAAAGTGAAAGAAACATTGGAAAGTGAGTGTCTTGAGCTGTCCCAAAAGGTGAAGGCGTTGTTGGAAGACAAGTACGCATATGAATGCAAGAAAGACATAGTAGAGATGCAGCTTCAAGAGCTACAAATAAAGATAACGAAAGGTGACAGTGTGCAGACAGCATTGTCTGAGCAGGTGAGCAGGCTGCAGGAGAAGCTGGAAGCTCAGACTGAAGAGTCTCAGAAGTTACTGCAAGAACAGAAGCAGCAGAAGCTTGGTCTCAGTGCACACCTGAAGGCTATGCAAGATGAGAAAAATGTGCTCCTCAAGCAAGTAGGGGAGGATGCAAAAGCTAAGAGAAACCTATCAGAGCAGATTGCAACACTTCAGGCGGAGGTGGTGGATCTGGAAGTTAGACTGGAGAAAAGTGATTTGTGTCTGGTTTCTGTGGAAGAGCAGAAAAGAGAAATACAAGAGGAATTAGAAACTACAAGGCAGCAGTGTGTAGAGAAAACAGCTGCTTGTGACAAGCTCGGGAAGGTTAAAGTACATCTTCAGCAAGAGATAGAAGGTGCTTCTGTGAAGCTTGGTCTCCAAAAGGACCTTGTATCCAAACTAAGAAAGACACCGCAACTATGTGAACAGCAGCTCACAGAAGAGAAAATCAGGTCGGCAAGATATGTCACTGAATGTGAGCGTGCTGAAGAAAGGGTCTGTATGAAAGAGACCGAAGTGTTAACTTTAACGCACACCCTGAAAATGATGTCAGAGAGGGAAGAGAAACTGTATGAGAACCCTGCATGCTGGGTCACGGTTGAAGAGCAAGACAGTGAAATCCTAGAAGTGGAAGCACAAAATCAGCTGTTTTGTCTTCAAACTGATGTCTATGATGAACTTGAAAAGTTTACAGTGAGCCTTCAGCAGGAAGTAGAAGACATTAGTGTGGAGCTTGGTTACCAATGTCAGATGGCATCCAACTGGGAGAAGAAACAAAAGAGGTGTGAACAGTGGCTTACGGAGGAGAAGTCAGTGTCTCCTAAAGTTGCAAAAGAAAGGCGTAACAAGCTTGTGTACACTGAAGCGCTAACCCTGAAGTGCCCCCTGAAGGTAGTGTCAGGCAAAGCAGTGCTTCAGCAGTTCTCAGAGAAGTTGTGCATGAAGATGAAATGCTGTAAATCAGATAGCCAAGCGGCTGAAAGAAGTGTTCTGAGACCAGACATGTCTAAAACCCAGTTCAGACAGAAAAGAAAAAAGGGGATTTTGTTAAAGAATCTGAAAAAGTTACAAGTAGTAAAGAGTGCCAATTTATGTTTACAAAAGGAGACTACTGAGGCTCAGAAGGTCTCACAAGGGGACGCAGAAGTCTTGAAAGAACTGCAGCAAAAGAATTGTGATGTACAAAAGCAAACCCCAAAAGTGAAGAAACTGTTTGTCCAAATGGTAGAAGCCTATCACAGGACCAGCTCATCAGTGAACTGAATACTACCAAGAAAAAGTCAGAGTCAGAGGTAAAGGAACTGGAAGAACACAGAGACAAGGTTCTTGCACTAGAAAGAGACCCCCGAGCCTGGAGCTTTGACCCTGGAGGGCCAAGAAGAAGAGACTTTGAGCATGGGACCGAAGGCCCAACACCCAGGCCTTGTCAAGGACGCATTTCAGGACAGCTAAGTGTCCGAACCCACGGGCTCCAACAGAGGGGGAGGGTATGTAAGACAGTGACTGACAAAGTGCTGGAGGGTGGATACGTGCCACCGAGTGGCCTGGGCTCGGTGGAGGAAGCCAGCATTTCTGTGTCAGTAACGCTATGTTACTGACACGTTGTAGTTTGGTAAGTGGCTCCAAGCCGCATAGTCCGGGCCGGCTTTCCGGGAGTGGTCAAAGTGAAGGGTGGGATGGCCACTCCCACGTACCAGGGGGGGCTGGTACCAGGCCTTATAAAGCCTGGGCCTGCAGGTTAGAGATGGACAGAAAGCATCTGGCTGAGAGCCAGAGAGAGAGCATCTGGCTGAGAGCCAGGGAGGGCGTCTGGCTGAGAGCCAGAGAGAGGGCTCTGTGGAGCAAGGAGCCCGGCTAGCTCAGCGTGTGGGCTGAGAGAGCCAAGAGGCGAGGTTGACAGGGTGACGCCCCTAACCTCAACACCCAGGAGGGTGTGGTGAGACCTCTACAGGTCTGAGGACCGGACTGGCTGTGTACAGCAAGCAAGAAGTATTCTGACGTTTTGAAGTGAGTAGTCAGGAACAAGCTTATGTATAGTGAGAGCTCAGACGAGCAGGTGTTTATTTACGTTTTGGGTTTTGTTTCTGCTGCAATAAACCCAGGCAAAGCCTGGACTAAAGAACGTTGTTGCCCGGTGTCACTGTCTCTGGCCGCGTATGCCCACGCTGCTACTGCCCCTAAACGCTAGTCCCCCACAGTATATAAACATGATGCAGCTTCTCTGTCCTGTGCTCAGCTGTAAAATGGCCACTGGTTACACTGTGCCTAAGTTATATATGACTAGGTCATGTGATGCAGGCGTCCAATAAAACTGTTGCCAATATGCAAGATAGAGGACACATTTGATGACAACAGCAAGGCACCCTTGTTTCTGATTGGCTGCACGCTGACCTCTGCAACAGACGTTATGGGAAATTCTATTTTTCTACAATTTTTTCCAAAACTCAGTTTGAACTAACCTGATTTGATTTTGCGAAAATTGGGACAATTTTATCACCTGACCAATCAAGAAGAGCAACAGTAGTGCTAAAGGGATTCCAGCAGGAGAGCAACAAGTTATTCGTCCGGGATATAAAAATAGAGAACCTCAACAGTGAACTGTATCTTAGTCGTGGGTGAAGGAAAACCTAGTTCTGACTATTAGTGTGCACTAATAGAGCTAGCTACAGACAGCTAGTGTGCCAAAATGATAGAGAACAGTACAAGACAATTGTCCGCCTTGACATGGCATGAATGTAGCAGAGCAGGGCCATATAATCATGCATTACTGTATAATAAAAATCAATAACAATAAAACACTGTGCGGTGCGGCTGAATTCAAGCTGAAGCACATTTGTATCACTCCAGTAATGCAAAAATATAGCCTAGATCTTAATAAAATGTGATAGTATATTAAAGGTCATTACATGATATATAATTTACCATCTGAAATTACTTGTTACGTATTGTGTCATGTTGCAGTCCTACTGATTGCAATTAAAATAAAAAATATAAATTATTAACATTACGCATAGTGTCACAGCATGCCGAAACCACCCAATAATCATTCTCCTTTACTAAGATCTTATAGTTTGCACAGAGCCATTCATAAAGCATTCAGGTCTGATACTATTGTAACTCAGTAAAATGAGCTTTAAAATCTTTTGTGCTGATATATTCCAATAATATCAGACAAATGTTTTAATATCGGCAATTTGCTCATAAAGTCGGTAGAACTTATTAAGTCATGTATCACCAAGTTGAAGAGTCAGATTGAAGAAAGGCATACAGCTGATGGCCACCTGCTTCATACAACAATTGGCAGAACAATAGAGGAGATTACATTGATTTCATGGCCATGGCAAGCAACGCATGGGGTTGGGGTGAAAAAATGTCAAGTCAATCTACAACTTTGTAACAAATTTTCAAATTTTGTTTCAAAGGGTTTTTATTGAAAATTCCAGCAAATATCGTATTACTTTACAACAGTCTTAATTCCCCTCGCAGGGGGCCAAATATTGCTTATTAAAATATTGTAAGAGTATACTCAGATGTATAGGGTAAGGGAAAGGGGTAACAAAGGGTATTGAACAGAGGGCCATCAAGAATCCATATCTAATTCTTGGATCATCCATAGTGCATAACCCGAGTTGGGTACTCTGGGGATGTTTAGGTAGATGATATACTGTATCGTAGTCCTGGCACCTCAAGAAAGTCAATCCAGGGTTGCCACTAGAGATGAGCGAGCACCCAAATGCTCGAGTCCGCGTTATTCGAGTTGAGATTTTCATATAATTCGAGAGCTCTACTCGAGTAACGAACCCCACTACCTACAATGGGAGACTCGAGCATTTTTGTATGTGGGACGCCAGGAGCCGAGCTTTTTTTTTTGTTTCTAGGTCTCTCGGTCTCTCTCTCTCTCTCTCTCTCTCTCTCTCTCTCTCTCTCTCTCTCTCTCTCTCTCTGTCTCCCCTGCCTGCCAGACAAAAAAATTGCCAATGACCAGCGGGGAGGGACCAATACAGGCACGTCACAGCGGGGAGGAGCCAAAAACTGGGGCGGGGTCGAACACAGCTTGATGCTCGTTCGAGTAGCGAGCACCATCAAGTACGCTAATACTCGAACAAGCATCAAGCTTGGCAGAGTATGTTCGCTCAACTCTAGTTGACACATATTTAGGAAGTTGGTCAAAGTATCTATTCTGATTGCATGGATCCTTTCATATAGCATAATAGTGGATATTCTGCTGATAACCTCGGGAAAGGAGAAAGTAAAGGATTTCCATTTGGAAGCGATATGGATTCTTGTGGCCATACATATGAATTGTATCAGTCTATGAGCTTGGAACTTAAATCGTGGGTGTCAAACTCCTAGAAGGAAACGGTGGGAGATTTAAATATAGGACCTACAAACAAGTGATCTAGTAGATTAAGAACTTGTGACCACAAACTCTCCACCTCTGGGCAGGACCACCAGATATGGAGCATACTCCTCATCTCTTGGCATCCTCGGAAACAAAGTAGGGAACAAGAGGGGTATAGATGGTGCAATGTCTGTGGTACTAAATATGTTCTATATAGGATTTTGAATGAGGTTTCCATAAGGGAGACTTGGTGACTACTTTTGGAGATCGTAAAGCAGCAGTTCTTCCACCTTTCAGAAGTCATCTCCATCCATAGGTCCTCTCCCCACCTCCTTATAAACAGAAGCTTTTACCTGGGTACAGGTTGATTTAGTATACTATATATGAATGAGAGGGTATCCCTCTGGGAAGGATCATTTACACATAGTGTTTCAAATTAATCAATTTTCAATTTTATTATTACTGCAATGCAGCAGAAATGAAAATTCAAGCAACTTTGCAAGTATTGTAGTCTTCATTAAAACTATTTTACCATTACACGTCAACAGCTCCTATCCAAACCTGTGTCTCCATAGTAACAGACTGCAAACAAACCATGTGTAGTCAGATGCTTGAGTCATACTTCGGTCCATCTGTCCCCATGACTTTTTCCTAAGATACACTCAATGGTTGCTTTATTAGAGACACTGGCCTTTTCACGACTGGAGCATCTGTGTATGGAAATTAGAGATGTGATACCCAAGTGCAGCATAAAATTAAGTGACTAGTTGTCTGTGTCTCGATTAGAGATGAGCGAACGCGTTCGTCCGAGCTTGATATTCGTGCGAATATTAGGGTGTTCGGGATGTTCGTTATTCGTAACGAACACCATGCGGTGTTCTGGTAAATTAAACTTTCTTCCCTGAGACGTTAGCGCTTTTTTTTGGCCAATATAAAGACAGGGAAGGCATTACAACTTCCCCCTGCAACGTTTAAGCCCTATACCACCCCCCTGCTGTGAGTGGCTGGGGAGATAAGGTGTCACCCGAGTATTGAAATCTGCCCCTCCCGCTGCTCGCTATTGATGCATTCTATATGCGCTCAATGGGGCCAGCGGCAGCAGCGCTGACCCCATTGAGAACATATAGAAGACAAATCCTTCTTCTCTGGCACAGCTGTAACAACTGTAGCAGAGAAGAACGATGTTTGCCCATTGAATTCAATGGAGCGGCAATACAGCATGTTCCACTGAATGCAATGGGCTGCCGGCGATCGCAGGATGAATGGTCGGAAAGGGGTTAAATATATAACCCCTTTCCTGCAATTCATCCAGAAATGTGTTACACTAAAAATATATACCGGCGTATAAGGCGACAGGGCGTATAAGACGACCCCCCAACTGTCACCTTATACGCCGGTAATACAGTGGAGCAAAGAATAAAAAGCATTACTTACGTTTTTAGATGATCTGCGGCGCTCCTGCAGGCTGTCACTCCCTCCTGGTCCACGGCAGAGTATTGCTTTCTCCACGAAAGACTTTAAATCCCTGCCTCCAGAAGCACACGTGCCTTCAGCCAATCACAGCCAATGACAATGATGTCATTGAATGGCTGTGATTGGCTGTGTTTCTGGAGGCGGGGATTTCAAGGCTTGAAATCCCCGCCTCCAGAAACACAGCCTATCACAGCCATTCAATGACATCATTGTCATTGGCTGTGATTGGCTGAAGGCACGTGTCTTCCTGGAGGCAGGGATTTAAAGCCTTTCATAGAGAAAGCTTGTCTGCCGTGGATTAGGAGGGAGTGACAGCCTGCAGGAGCACCGCAGATCATCTAAAAACGTAAGTAATGCTTTTTATTCTTTGCTCCACTGTATTACCGGCGTATAAGGTGACAGTTGAGGGGTCGTCTTATACGCCCAGTCGCCTTATACGCCGGTATATATTTTTAGTGTAACACATTTCTGGATGAATTGCAGGAAAGGGGTTATATATTTAACCCATTTCCGACCATTCATCCTGCGATCGCCGGCAGCCCATTGCATTCAGTGGAACATGCTGTATTGCCGCTCCATTGAATTCAATGGGCAAACATCGTTCTTCTCTGCTACAGCTGTTACAGCTGTGCCAGAGGAGGACGATCTTTATGCTGACAGTGGGGGGGGGGGGGGCACTCTTGCCGCTATTGTGGCTTAATAGTGGGACCTGTGAACTTGAGATGCAGCCCACCATGTAGCCCCTCGCCTGCCCTATCCGTCACTGTGTCATTCCCATCACTTTCCTGAATTGCCCAGATTTTCACACATGAAAACCTTAGCGAGCATCGGCGAAATACAAAAATGTTCTGGTCGCCCATTGACTTCAATGGGGTTCGTTGTTCGAAACGAACCCTCGAGCATCACGGGAAGTTCGTTCCGAATAACGAACACCCGAACATTTTGGTGTTCGCTCATCTCTAGTCTCGATCCAATCACAGTGCTTGCTTGTTGGAGACGGGGTATTCAAACCCCTGTTACCAATAAGAGAATCCTCTGTCAGTACTGATGACTACACCGCAGCCTGCCGCAGTGCCGGGGAGACCAGCGCAAGGGACCAAGACGACTAGGTGAGTATAGGACAACCCCGAAAATTAGGCACTGTGCTTCTTTTGGGTCAAAAATTAATATAAGACAGTGTCTTATTTTCAGGGAAATACGGTATGTTGATGTTTGCAGGTTAAGTAGACTATTGCAGAATGATGTATCAGATACAGCTGCAGAGAGGGGAGAACTAGATCAACAGAATGAAATGCAGAAAGTATTTGGAGGTCTGTATAATAATACCCGCCATCATCACCTATAAGCAAGCAAAGTATCTTGAGTAGGTTCTCTGTTCTTTGCACAAAGCTCCCATTCGGAGCAGCAGAGCCAAGTTTGACCATTGCATCCAGTTAATCTAAATGTCCAGGGTGTGAGCAGAAATTCCCTTGCAAGAAATGGCAGATGTCCAGTTGGCAGCGGATAAAATATATGTTCATTATTCACAATAAATACGCTCAGCTGAGAGTGTAAATAATATCGCCAGGGGTCTGTTATTACAGCATGTGCCAAGAAAACGGGTGTGTTGTGTGTTTCACCAATTGTAATATCTCTTGTTTTTCGGGGATTTAATGGTACAAAAATAAAATCCTGCATGAAATCAAATACAAACATTCAGGAGATCTGTGTACTCCAATCAGGCAGAAATAATAAAACTGGGGTAATGAATATTACAACACAATGGATGAAAGTCATATCATCTAAAATATAGATGATGATAAGAATAATGAAATAGATGGAAAAGATACTAATTGTCTAGAATTCGTGATAATGTGGTTTTAAAGGAAACCTGCCATCCCGTTTGAGATCCATGATGTATTATGGGGCTCAAAGATGAGGGAACAAGGGGTTCAGGAAGCTGTGTTTCATACTCAGTGGGTGCCCTGTTTGAGCCCTGTGTCTCCGCAAAGTTGGTGCGCGACAGCTGCACGACTCTTTCTGCTTGCGCAACTCCAATAGAGATGTATGGAAGATGTGTGCAGAGAGAGTCAAGCTGCTGGCGCGTGCCAAATCATGAAATATGCTAAATATGTGCAAAAAATTTTGTCTTTTTTCATCACTTGCCAGTGTTGAAAAATGACAAGTGGGCTTGGTCTTCAAGTTTCAGACTAACTTATTAGGCTACTTTCAAATGTAGCACATTGTTAATATGGATCCGCATTATGAGGCCTTAGTCACACGGCCGTTTTTTGTGGATGCGCATCCGCAAATCGCGTGACCGGGGCCGAAAAATCGCCCGAAAAATCTGCTCCTAGCCGCGTTTCAATAGAAACGGGCCAGAGCTGTCCAGCGCATTGAATTCAATGGAGCCGGATGTATTGCTGAACCGCAGATAGGTGCGATCTGCGATTTCTGTTCTATAATTTATCGGACAAGCGCATAAAAAGCGCTCATGTGTCCGATACCATTGCAAAGCAATTTTTTGAAAAACGGATGCAAAATATACAGCTAAGTGATTAGGCCTATAGATTTATATTTGCCTTGTTTTTCAGGGAAGGGCTTATATTTAAAGCCCTTCCCTGAAAAACAATTACGGGGTGCCGGCAGCTGGATCCTTTACCGCAGCTGTCATGTGTCACAGCTGCGGTAGGGAATTCTTTATTCCCCACGGGGGACACAGCAGCAGCAGACAGTTAAGTTTTTTGGGGTTTTTTTACACTAAAATGCTTGTTTTTCAGGGAAGGGCTTATATTTAAAACTCTTCCCTGAAAAATAATTCAGGGGTGCCAGCAGACCATTGCCTTCAATGGAGCCGCCGGCAGCAGCTATGGCTCCATTGAAGGCAATACGTGCATTCCCTATGGTGCACGCATGTCCTATCTTTACTAGCACACACCTGTGAAATACAGATATGTGAACAAACCATAGGGAATGCATTGGATGTAATAGACGCGTGTATTTGTGCGTGCGTCTTCACACACAAAAACACGCTCGTGTGAAGCCACCCTTAAGAAAAAAAAGCAAGAAAATGGCATGGTAAGCAGTCTACAAGTTTCAGTCCAACTTTTTTAAAAGTTAGCAAGAAAATGGCACAAATGTTGGCCAATTTAAATTTTCAGACTTTCCCAAATGGACCAAATTTATTAAGAGTCATACTCCCTTCAATAAATTTGGCACAAAACATGTCCTCTTTCCTTGACTGGTTTAGGGTAAGCCAGTTTTGGTAAATTGGGTCCAATATTCTCTAATAAAGTATTTGAATCTGATTTTATAAACCAGACCTTTTAAATCATCTATTGTACATAAGGGAACAATATGCAGACATGCTGTATATTACATTGACCAGCGAATATAAAAAACATATCTGCTAGCTCCACTAAATATTCAACACATGCAGCAATCTTTGTATAATCAAGAAAACTCTACATTTTCAAGCACATAAAGCCCACATCGTTCCAGCTTGATAGTCTACCATGATAGTGTCATCCAACACCATATGGCCGCTGTTCACCCATATGTGCACCCATATTCCTTCAGGACTAAGTCTTGTCACACTTGTAGAAATGGCTTTCATCAGTAGGGTTTTCTTCTCCTTATCCCGCTTTCTTCTTATATGTTATTACTTTTTTGTTGTACTTGAAAAAACCCTTTTTAAGGATTTTTGACTTTAGCCTTAATTATAAGCATGTGTGAAAAAATCACCACTTCTGTCATAATCTGCTGCGATCTCAAAATTCCTGAAAATATTTAAATGATATTGAAGTGTCCATCACGGTAATACCTCAAATCTTCCTAAATCTATACTGTCATATGGTTCATAAAAAGAAAATTAACTACAAAAATGTGGTCAGATTTATGTAATTTCATGCTGGGACTACAAGCTTTTTGGAATGGTTGCAGTAACTGTGTGACACTTGCATTCACATTATGTCAGTCTTATTACGGTTTCATACATTTCATGAACTCTGTATATTGCTAAGAACTGCTACTATGGTCCCATTCTCATTGGAGCCTCCAGCGCAGATCTACCAGAGGCGTTCATTAAAGATTTCCCCTGACCAACTTTTATTTATCACAGGATGCTGAAACTGCATATGTGTAATGACATAAGTCTATATAGGCTATGTGCCAATTTACAACTTTGAACTTTAAAGGTCTTTCTTTTGCAGGTGCTGAAGTGGTGCGAGGTCCGATAATGGACCCAGTGAAATACAGAGCAGTCATCAAGTTCCTTTGCTTGAAAGGTCACACACCAAGGGAGACGTCCGATGAGATGAAAGAGGTTTATGGGGAGGATTCCCCACCATAGGATGTAGTCAAAAACTGGCATTGTTAATTGAAATGTGGTCGGACTTCGGTGGAAACGGCTCCAATTCCAGGGCGACCCCACTTCGCTATCGATGAACACAACATTCAGGAAGTGGAGGCTGCCATTTTGGAAAATCACAGCGTAAACATTCGCAACCTAGCCCAAAATGTCAAGATTAGTGTGGGGCCTGTGGGAAAAAAATCATCCAAGACCATCTTCATATGCATAAGGTATCCACTCACTGCGTTTCCCGCGTGCTCACACTTTTTCAGAAGCAGGAACGAGTCGAATGCTCCGAGGCTTTTTTGATGATGTACCATGGAAACCAGGAGGACTTTTTCAACAGACTGATCATGATCACACAGGATGAAAGCTGGGTCCTTCACTATGATCTGGAGACTAAAGTCTAGTCTATGCAATCGAAGCATCCAGACTCACCGCCTCCAAAGAAGGCACGTGCCCAACCCTCGGCAGGCTCAGTCTTTTGGGACCAGCGCAGAGGAGTCTTAATGAATTTCCTAGCAACGGGTACCACGCTTACTGGGGCATACTATGCTTCACTGCTGTGGAAATTGCGTGAGGCCCTCAAAACCAAGAGACATGGCACACTCACCATGCTCGCCTTCTGCAAGACAATGCCCCAGTTCATAACTCCCATGTTGCCCAGATAGAAACACCCCTGCTGGTATGAAATTCTACCACATCCCCCTTATTTACCTTGTGAGGGTATATGTATATATTGCCATATGTTTTTAATGCTTTTATCAGGGTAATAAAATATTCTAAGTACAGCACCAATCGGGCCCACCCCACTTGCCCCGTTGCCGGCGGTAAGAAGAGACACCACACAGGGATCTGGTATCATTCCTCACACGGGACATGGCTGCGCTGTGCCGACGTGCTTTATTACAGATTACATGAGATCTTATACCCTTTGTCCCATCCCCACCAGGGGGTGATGGGCTCATAACCATATATGGGAAGTCCAGATTTCCGCCTTAGACAGTGAGGCGCCTCTGGCTTGTACAGAAAATCACGTATTTAATTAACTCCAGTGCAAAGAATCACCCACTCAATTCTAAGAAAACGGCCTAAGACAGTGAAAATTATGTACATAGTGGAACATCTTGATATTGCGCTTCTGGGAAATCGGCCAAGTACACGCGGCCTTGTGTCTGGTTCCGTATCTTCTCTGAATTTCTAGAACATCTCTCTCAGCCTTCTAAAGCCTTGGAATATCTGATGTAAGGCGACATATAAGTTTTTTTCCATTTGGAATTGAATAAAACTTGCATATAGGTATAAAAGTATAAAGAACATATGGCAATATATATATATACCCTCACACTTTTATACCTGTATGCAAGTTCTATGCAACGCTAAAATGCAAAAAACTTAAAGGGGTTGTCCCGCGCCGAAACGGGTTTTTTTTTTTTTCAACAGCCCCCCCGTTCGGCGCGAGACAAACCCGATGCAGGGGTTTAAAAAAAAAAACGGATAGTACTTACCCGAATCCCCGCGCTTCGGTGACTTCTTACTTACCTTGCGAAGATGGCTGCCGGGATCTTCACCCACGGTGGACCGCAGGTCTTCTCCCATGGTGCACCGTGGGCTCTGTGCGTTCCATTGCCGATTCCAGCCTCCTGATTGGCTGGAATCGGCACACGTGACGGGGCGGAGCTACGAGGAGCAGCTCTCCGGCACGAGCGGCCCCATTCAGAAGGGAGAAGACCGGACTGCGCAAGCGCGTCTAATCGGGCGATTAGACGCTGAAATTAGACGGCTCCATAAAGACGAGGACGCTAGCAATGGAACAGGTAAGTGAATAACTTCTGTATGGCTCATAATTAATGCACGATGTACATTACAAAGTGCATTAATATGGCCATACAGAAGTGCTGAACCCCACTTGCTTTCGCGGGACAACCCCTTTAATATGTAGCTTTAAAAATCATATCAGATATGCCAAGGCTTTGCAAGGCTGAGAGAGATGTGTCCAGAAATTCAGAGATGATACAGAACCGGATACGAAGGCCGCGTGCTTGGTTGATTTACCAGAAGCGCCGTATCAAGATAACGACTGTTTGACTACGTATATGACTAACACTGCCTCAGGCGGAACTGTGGACATCACATATATGGTTATACGGTGGATTTGGGCCAATAAGAACAGTTACGCATTTCTAGTGACGTGACAACGGGTTTAAAGCCCCATGTAATCTGTAATAAAGTGGTAAGCAAAAGACCACGGCACTCACTCTACCCCACCAGAGTAAAATGCTAGGGGGGAGGCAAATTAGAGAAAAATAGTATTTTTAAATAGAGGAGAATCTTAGTTCTCTGTAGCGAAAAAAATCTAGTTAGATAGATGCAGAGCCACCAACAGGGCTATGGACATAAGCCCCTTGGGGAAACATGTATAGCAGGAAAGGTGGCAGCATATAGTGATGCACAAAAAAAACTCCTTGTCTAAAGGAACATGCTTTATTGTTTCATAGTTTAAAAATAGGCAATTTTTAAACTATGAAACAATAAAGCATGTTCCTTTAGACAAGGAGTTTTTTTTGTGCATCACTATATGCTGCCACCTTTCCTGCTATATCTGTAATAAAGTGCGCAGTTATTTTCCCGTGTGAGGAACTATACCAGACCTCCGTGTGTGGTGTTTCTTCTTTACCGCCGGCAACGGGGCATTGGGGTGGGCCTGATTGGTGCTGTACACAGAATTTCCCTGACAGTTGGCGCCCAACGTTGGTGGGGCAGCAAAATCAGAGCCGTACAGCCCAGACCGCCCAGATCCACACCACAGGGAAGCCGTCCTGCTGTAACCGAGCCTGATCAACTCGCAGATCTCAAGGTAAGACCAACATATATTTATGTTGCGTTTTACGCTTGGAGTCTTGCAGCAGGAGGGACTATCTGTGCTTTGTGACCGGACGTGTTTGGTTAAGAGTTCTACATGGTAACTCGTGGGCTTCGGGTTTACCGTCATGGACCACTGATCATGATAAGCGCACCAATCGCCCACCCAGGAAATAGTCTATAGTCTATTAGTACTCTGAAGTCCATAGCGTTTTAGCAGTAGTGGGGGTTGTTTGTTGTATCTGCAGAAGTGTTTTGTCTCACAGAAGCAGGGACCTTCGGTTATCTCGCCACAGAAAGCAGATAATTTGGGATAGAAGGAAGTACTCTGTGAGATGTGTAATTTTAGCTTGTTGGTCCCACAGAAGCAGGTACCTTCAGTTATCTCACCACGGAGAGCAGTTAATTTGGGATAGAGGGAAGTACTCTGAGATGTGTAGTTTTAGTGTTGTTTTAATATGTTTGAGTCTGTGTTTAAAAGGATGGAGCCCCTTAAGGGCTGTCGTCGGGTGGATGAATTGGTGGCGGAGAGACAAGGGTCCCAGTTTGTAAAATGTAAGAAAACCCTTATGAAAATGTATGACATGGACCCGCACGGTAGATTACAGTATGGTGACTGGGAGGAGGTTTTTAGGACCGAGAAGGGCACCTTGAAAGACAAAGGTTTACTAGAGTGACAGTCAGAGAAAGTTAAGTATGTGCACGTATTATTTGCCTAAGAAAGTATCTGTAAGTGAAATGTTGGAAAGTACAGTATGTGATTGGGAAAATGTCGAGAGAGTGTCTACTGACTGTTACATTGGCGGTTAGGTAGGGAGAGAACTATGGGGAACAAGCAAAGTGGAGAGAAAGGTTATAAGACATGTGATTTGGTGGCAGAGAGAGAGAGGAAAAGGTGTATAATACTAGGTGGATAGATATAGATGTATGTGTGTATATATAATATATATATACATACACAAATGGTTAATTCAGGTCGCTTTTAGTGGAAGAAAAATTGTTTACTTGAAGCTGCAGGGTGAGACAGCCCCTCCTTCTCCTTGTTTTTGTCTTCTTCTTCTCCTACAAGGCCAAAAGATAAGAACAGAGGGAGAGAATGTGATACTAACATTGGAAAGTAGCTTTGTTTGCTTTAATGGAATAGAATCTTGTAATGAATCTAATGAATTATACTGTCTTAGAAGGCAGGAAAGATAGGATTTTTAAGGTACATTCTTGCTGGGTTTGGAGGTCACAAATTGACACGTCTTGGTCTCTTTCATGCAAGTGTAAGAAAGTTATACCCCACTCACATCCTATGGGGGCTTTTAAGAATACAAGGGTTGAAAATGCAGAACATGTTGCGTTGTCAGAAGGTCCTAAACTAAAACAACTTTGTTCGGTCTGTGTTTCATATTCACAGAGAGATAACAGTTATTTTGCAAAGGTGGTGGCTAAAAGATACCCACGCATTCTAAAATATTTCAGCGTTTAATATAGAATATGATATCTTCAGTAAATAAGAAAGATAGAATGTCTCAGTCACTTAGCAAACTTTTTCACACAAATTGTCAAAAATAGCACTCATTCACAATCTCATCTCAATAGAATCATGTACTTTATAACATTATAACACTCACCTCAATGTTTTTCAACTGATGTATGTTTGTTTGTCACACTTTTTTTCTGTGCATCTGTATGTACTGGTACACCTTTAAATGGGGGGGGGGGTGATGGGGCAGTCTTGACCGCATGGATGGATGAGCGTTAATGCCCAGTGTTCAGACTGTGATGAATGTAAAGTGTGTGATGCAGGTATTGACTGGGGATAAAAGTCCCTCCCCCCTGCATAAGACTTTACTTGTTTGTGATGTGGATGGGCAGACTGTAAAGTTTAAATGAAAGTATGAAGAAAGATGCAAACGACCAGTATTGAAGGGGTGGAGCTAGATGACGTAAAAGTACGCAATTGGTCATTCCTCTCTTGTCCACAAAGGAGGGGGTGAGAATCTTGGGCAGCCAGTAAAAGTTTTTTTTTCTCAAATTTGACTAGGCATTGCAGGCAGGATCAGATTAATAATGAATTTGCTTAAATGATATCACATTTCAAATATGGATAGATGTTTGTAGATTATTCTACCCTGATGTAACTCATGACATCCAGAGCATATGCACACAAGTGCAACCCAAGCACCTAATCTCTGGCCTGTCAGATCCAGCCCTTTTCATGCCTCATAGCATTTTTTTCCAATGTTGTACTACTTTGAACTCGGCTACTCTTCTTCCAATTGAGTATCCTGGTTCAAAGGGGGGAGGAGGCATAGGTGATCTAGGTATTACAGATCAGCTATTTTTACATTTTTTTCAACAAGATTCTGATTTTTTAGAAATAGAATATGAGCATGATTGTCTAGCATTAATGCAACAAGAAAATTTAAGTTTTAAAAAGTTACTGAAATGCCCAGTTAACAATGCATATTTTGAGCTTTTTGTAGATGGTACCAGGGTGATCATTGACGACTGCAGTGGTCACACAACAAGATGTCCTAAAAGCAGAAGCTCTGCCTCCACATGTCTCAGCACAAGAAGCGGCACCGAAGGACCTCACTGAGGCGTGTAGAGTGGCAGAAGGTAATATGGCAAACATTTACACTGATTCCCGGTATGAATTTGGCGTAGCTCATGATTACGGCCCAATATGGAAAGCCAAACAGTTTCTTACCTCAGCAGGACAGCCAGTTAAGAATGATGCAGTGGTGCAAAGTCTCAAGGAGGCCCTACTTCTACCTGACAAAGTGGAGAGCTCACACAAATTCCTACACTGGAGAAGCAAGAGGCAACACCGTCACCGACAGCACAGCAAGGGCAGCGGCCCTCAAGCCATGGAAGAAAAGAAGAAAAGAGGACATTGACAAAAATTTTGGACATTGACTAAATTTTGGACATTGACAAAACTTTGAACATTGATAAAAACTTTGGACTTTGATATGCTAAGGACTTTACAGTTACCAGCCAGCAAGGATGAAAAGGAAAAAATGGACTAAAAATGGGAGCAACAGAACAGGTTGGCATATGGCGAACAGTCAACAGAACTTGCCTACCACAGTCCCTGTGCCCCATGATGGCCCAGCTGATGCACGAAAAGACGCACCTATCAAAGCAGCAATGATGTCGACGCTTGAACAAGGACGAGTGGCTCATGGGTTCTCTGTAGTTTCTGCATCATTTGTCCAATCTTGCATGAGATATGCCATAAGCAACAGGGCAGAAGTAAATTTGCCGCATAACACTTGCCTGGGCCACTCTACCCATTTCAGGGATTGCAAATTGACTACATTCAGCTCCCACTTGTTGGGAAGTATGAATATGTGCTTGTTGTTGTTGATGTCTTTTCAGGTTGGAGACCTACCCTGTTACCAAGGTAAAAGAGCAGGTAACCACACAGAAGCTCATGAATGAGGTAATCTACAGATACGGGGCACCGGAAGTGATTAAGTCAAACAAAGGTACACACTTCACAGGTGAAATATTGCAACACATCATGTCTGCTTTGGGTATATCCCAGGCCTTTCACACACTCTACTATCCATAGAGTAGGGAGAAAGTAGATACAAAAGACAATGAAGGAAACAGGCAAATCTTTGATTGAGTGCCTTCCATTAGTTTTGTTTCTCAGGAGGGTACATGCCACAGTAACTTAGCTTGGGGAATGATTCACTTGTTAATTTTGTGATAGACATTTCCAAGGAATTGTCAGTAACGCATTCTGCAATCTCTGCTTCTCTCCCAGGTCCCACAGACGAGTGTCACGATCTAAAACCAGGTGACCGGGTCTATGTGAAAAAGTTTGAGATAGAAGGACTGGAAACCCAGTTTGAAGGTCCCTATCAGGTGTTGCTCACCACCCCAACTGCAGTCAAGCTCGAAGGAAAGCCCACTTGGATCCACACTTCACACTGCAAAAAGGCCCTGGGTCCCAAAGCACAGAACTCATGATCCTGCATATCCTTTACATGCTGTGGGCAGGGTGGGGGACCTGGGCAGAAGTGGCCATCACACGTTCAGGGGCAGGAAAGGAGGGAAACTCCTGGTCCGGAGAATTCCCATCCCTGCCCCTCCATCGAACTCAGAAAGATGGCGCTGGCTCTTCATCTGAAAACACGGGATGTCGGACGTCCATGACGACAGCAACTCACGCAGGACCGGATGCAAAAAAGACCATATTTGGACCACCCAATCCCATGCTTTGATTTCCAACCACGTATTGCTTCCTGCTGCCCATAAAGGGCAATTAACTCTTAATGCTATAAAAGTTGCTTCACGCCTACTAATAAACAGAGTCAGGAAGAGTTTCTACACTGATAGTCTTGTCCCCGTGTGATCTCTTCCATTGTGCGCACAATCTGAACATAAATCTGGAAGGGTGCAAACATTCCTATTGATTACGCCGTGGACCCCAAAATAAATCCACAACAATACACTGAGCAGGTAATATATGCCCCGCCCATGAGGAAGCTATCATAGACAGTGAGAAGAGTAGGGACATTTCTTTCTCTGCATGTCCTTATTCGAATGTTGCTGATTTTTGCTCCTTGGCGGCATCTCTAGCATTGGGGGGGTAAAATATGTATTGATTTATTAGATGCCATATTAATATTGTGCTAGTCCTCTATATTATAGGAATTACTTATTGCACCTTATATGTACTTTATTAATATTATTGTTTTAAATTATATGAGAGGTGTGGATAAATTTTGGTGTATGTCTTTATTCTTCATGAATTAAGTGTTATTTTGGTAACAATATTTATTACATTAGTATGAACTTTTTTGCACGTTTTTCTCTGAACTTGGAGCCATGGCTGTGAATATTTTCTGTTCTATATCTTATTCTGACGGGCTACAGTGGGTTTGTGCCCCTTATTGTTTCATGGTCCAGTAATGAAGTGCACGCCATCTGGTAGTGCATGACTTAAAGGGGTTTTCTAGGCATTTTTTATTGATGAGCTATCCTCAGGATAGGTCATATAAATAATAGATTGGTTGGGGTCCGCTGCTGGGGACACTGACCAATCAACTGTTCTACTGTAGAGCTTGCTGCCACCAACAAAACACACATGGTGTGTAGTAGAAGTAGATCGCTCCAACCCTAGCCCTGGTAATTGCAGGCACAGCTCCCATTAAAATAGATGATAGTTGCATCTGCAATTAACAGCACTGGCCAATACAGAGGAGTGGAGCAATGTGCTTTCACTCTGTACCCTGCCTGCTTTGATGCTGATAGTTGGCACCAAAACAGCTGATCGGTCGGGGGCCTGAGCGGCGGACCCCAGCCAATCGACTATTAATGAGCTATCCTGAGGATAGAACATCATTTTAAAAAATGCTTTGAAAACCCCATTTTCAAGGTGGAACAGGCTAGTTGTATGTTATAAATTCATATTTATGGCATGGTGATTCCCAAAGGTCCGACATCCCCAATATTGATCAACTACTGCTCACCTTATACAAAGTGCCATACTTGTTAATTGTGTATTTCTGAGTCACATCAGCATACATTTCCAACTCACATACACCCGGCCCGACTCACTCACCATAGACTGGTTCCAGAAATAACGTCACATCTGTCCATTGGCTACACCTTTCAAGTGAATAGGGCTGAGTTGCAATACCAGACACATCCTATGGACAAGAGTGGTGCTGTTTCTAAAAAATTCTTTCCAATTTCGAACAACCCCTTTAAGAAGTTTATAACAGAAATGTAACTTTTATCATTATTTAGCCCAAATTCCAGTTTTTGCTATTTTTCTATTTGTCAAACCTTAAAACAACAGAAAACGCTTTTGACTTAAACTTCAACACTGATGAATTATTAATGAACTTTTATTCCATCTCCGAAAATGTGGTTTATGCGCTCTCATGTCTATGTGTGCTCAGGATATCAATGTGCGTATTCATGAGTCGTCTTGTATTAATTTAAAAGCAAACCTACATTTCTTTAATCTGGTCCACTGAGCCTAAGATTTCTTACAAGGAAAAATTCCATTATCTCATCATTTCTATGACTTTTTCAAGTCCATTTATTTGGGTAAGTAATGAAAATATCCTTGTTATAAAAACTGGTTTAATATCATCTGCACCGGCAAAGAAGCTTGGTTTATGGAAGAAGAATATATCAGAATTGTGAGCGCTCCAGAAATAGAATTACATTATTTCGGCCCGGCTGCTGTTCATCTCAGACAAGTTTAAAAAGTTGCAAAATTTCCAGTTTTTAATGAGGACGGGTCTTATACTATTCATACCTTTCTATATATAACCGTATCCTGATACTTTCTCAAACTATGTTAACAGAAATTCTGAGTTTTTGTGTCCCACTATACCAGAGGTCCCCGACCTTTTGTACCTTGTCAGTCACATTTAATCTCAGTGATGATTGGAAGTCGCATTCAACTCAAAAATGGAGACATTTTTAGACAAGAACTACACATAAACCTTGCCTGCAACACGTGTTGCATGGCCAAAGATCATAGCATAGCCTGCTACATCCCCTCCTAATATAAGTGCTGTCACGTTGTGACTCAAAAGTTATGGCACAATGTCCTGACAAGCAGAAGGAATACAGACCTAAGGGATTTCTTGTGATTGCTGGATCATGATAACTTCCAAATTGTTATGCAAGTACATTCACTCACATTAGGATGCAATGTAGAAGGTCCATAGTAAAATCTTTGTATGTGCAACATGTGTCGTAACTAGAGATGAGCGAACGTACTCGTCCGAGCTTGATATTCGTGCGAATATTAGGGTGTTCGGGATGCTCGTTACTCGTAACGAGCACCACGCGGTGTTCTGCTTACTTTCAGTTTCCTCTCTGAGACGTTAGCGCGCTTTTCTGGCCAATTGAAAGACAGGGAAGGCATTACAACTTCCCCCTGTGACGTTCAAGCCCTATACCACCCCCCTGCTGTGAGTGGCTGGGGCGATCAGATGTCACCCGAGTATAAAAGTCGGCCCCTCCCGCGGCTCGCCACACATGCCTTGTGACTTAGCTGAGGGAAAGTACTATCGTGCTGGTGCTGCTGTAGGGAGAGCGTTAGGAGTCAGTGTAGGCTTCAAGAACCCCAAAGGTCCTTCTTAGGGCCACATCTACCTGTGTGCAGGCTGCTGCTAGCAGTGTTTTTTTTTTGTTTTTTTCTCAAAATCGGCAGTGCAGAGCATTGCACCCGGCATTAGGGACAGAAGTGGTGCATAGGCAGGGAGAGTGTTAGGAGTGAGTGTAGCCTTCAAGAACCTCAACGGTCCTTTCTAGGGCCAAATTTAAGCGTGTGCAGTACTGTGCTGGCTGCTGTTAGCAGTGTTGCATATTTTTTTTCTTCTAAAAATCGTCTGTGCAGAGCATTGCACCCTCCATTGATACTACAGGGACAGAATTGTGTAGGCAGGGCCACAACACAGTTATTGTTCATTAAATATACACAGTGGGTCCTTCCCTTTGCAAAAAAGGAAAAGAAATTATATTTGGCCTGCCTGTGTCAGTCCTAAGGTCTCCGTGTACGTGTGTGCTGCGTGGACAACGTACAAAAATCAGACGCAACCAGCTACGGTTTACTGCAGGCTTGCGCCATTGTCTTTCCTGACTGGCAAATAGCTGCTCTGCTAGAGTTAATAACTCTGCTACACTAAAGTTGTGTGTCACTTTTTCAGGGCCACACTACAGTTCTAAAAGTTATTGTTCATTGAATATACGCAGTGGGTCCTTCCCTTTGCAAAAAAGGAAAAGAAATTATATTTGGCCTGCCTGTGTCAGTCCTAAGGTCTCCATGTACGTGTGTGCTGCGTGGACAACGTTCAAAAATCAGACGCAACCAGCTACGGTTTACTGCAGGCTTGCGCCATTGTCTTTCCTGACTGGCAAATACCTGCTCTGCTAGAGTTAATAACTCTGCTACACTAAAGTTGTGTGTCACTTTTTCAGGGCCACACTACAGTTCTAAAAGTTATTGTTCATTGAATATACGCAGTGTGGCCTTCCCTTTGCAAAAAAGCGAAAACATTATATTTGGCCTGCAGGCTTGCGCCAATTTATTTCCTGCCTGGGAAATCAAATCACTGGTAATACAGCATGCTGAGGGGTAGGGGTAAGCCTAGAGGACGTGGACGTGGACGCGGCCGAGGACGCGTAGGCCCAAGTGAGGGTGTGGGCACAGGCCGAGCTCCTGATCCAGGTGTGTCGCAGCCGACTGCTGCGCGATTAGGAGAGAGGCACGTTTCTGGCGTCCCCACATTCATCGCCCAATTAATGGGTCCACGCGGGAGACCTTTATTAGAAAATGAGCAGTGTGAGCAGGTCCTGTCCTGGATGGCAGAAAGTGCTTCGAGCAACCTATCGTCCAGCCACAGTTCTGCGCCGTCCACTGCTGCAAATCCGAATCCTCTGTCTGCTGCTCCTCCTTCCTCCCAGCCTCCTCACTCCACTACAATGACACCTGCTCAGGAGCGGGAACACTCCCAGGAACTGTTCTCGGGCCCCTGCTCAGATTGGGCAGCAGTGGTTGCTCTCCCACCAGAGGAGTTTATCGTCACTGATGCCCAACCATTCGAAAGTTCCCGGGGTCCGGGGGAAGAGGCTGGGGACGTCCGCCAACTGTCTCAACAACTTTCTGTGGGTGAGGAGGACGATGATGATGAGACACAGTTGTCTTGCAGTGAGGTAGTAGTAAGGGCAGTAAGTCCAAGGGAGCAGCGCACAGAGGATTCGGAGGAAGAGCAGCAGGACGATGAGGTGACTGACCCCACCTGGTGTGCAACGCCTACTCAGGACAGGTCTTCAGAGGGGGAGGCAAGGGCATCAGCAGGGCAGGTTGCAAGAGGCAGTGCGGTGGCCAGGGGTAGAGGCAGGGCCAGACCGAATAATCCACCAAGTGTTTCCCAAAGCACACCCTCGCGCCATGCCACGCTGCAGAGGCCGAGGTGCTCTAAGGTCTGGCAGTTTTTCACAGAGACGCCTGACGACCGACGAACAGTGGTGTGCAACCTTTGTCGCGCCAAGATCAGCCGGGGAGCCACCACCAACAGCCTCACCACCACCAGCATGCGCAGACATATGATGGCCAAGCACCCCACAAGGTGGGACGAAGGCCGTTCACCGCCTCCGGTTTGCACCGCTGCCTCTCCCCCTGTGCCCCAACCTGCCACTGAGATCCAACCTCCCTCTCAGGACACAGGCACAACCGTCTCATGGCCTGCACCCACACCCTCACCTCCGCTGTCCTCGGCCCCATCCAGCAATGTCTCGCACCGCACAGTCCAGCCGTCGCTAGCGCAAGTGTTGGAGCGCAAGCGCAAGTACGCCACCACGCACCCGCACGCTCAATCGTTAACCGTCCACATAGCCAAATTTATCAGCCTTGAGATGCTGCCGTATAGGGTTGTGGAAACGGAGTCCTTCAAAGCTATGATGGCGGCGGCGGCCCCGCGCTACTCAGTTCCCAGTCGCCACTACTTTTCCCGATGTGCCGTCCCAGCCCTGCACGACCACGTCTCCCGCAACATTGTACGCGCCCTCACCAATGCGGTTAGTGGCAAGGTCCACTTAACTACGGACACGTGGACAAGCACAGGCGGGCAGGGCCACTACATCTCCCTGACGGCACATTGGGTGAATTTAGTGGAGGCTGGGACAGAGTCAGAGCCTGGGACCGCTCACGTCCTACCCACCCCCAGAATTGCGGGCCCCAGCTCGGTGGTGGTATGTTCGGCGGTGTATGCTTCCTCCACTAAAGCACCCTCCTCCTCCTCCTCCTCCTCCTCAACCTCTGTCTCGCAATCTAGATGTGTCAGCAGCAGCAGGACCTCGCCAGCAGTCGGTGTCGCGCGGCGTGGCAGCACAGCGGTGGGCAAGCGTCAGCAGGCCGTGCTGAAACTACTCAGCTTAGGAGATAGGAGGCACACGGCCCACGAACTGCTGCAGGGTCTGACAGAGCAGACGGACCGTTGGCTTGCGCCGCTGAGCCTCCAACCGGGCATGGTCTTGTGTGACAACGGCCGTAACCTGGTGGCGGCTCTGCAGCTCGGCAGCCTCACGCACGTGCCATGCCTGGCCCACGTCTTTAATTTGGTGGTTCAGCGCTTTCTGAAAAGCTACCCACGCTTGTCAGACCTGCTCGTAAAGGTGCGCCGGCTCTGCGCACATTTCCGCAAGTCCCACACGGACGCTGCCACCCTGCGCACCCTGCAACATCGCTTTAATCTGCCAGTGCACCGACTGCTGTGCGACGTGCCCACACGGTGGAACTCTACGCTCCACATGTTGACTAGGCTCTATGAGCAGCGTAGAGCTATAGTGGAATACCAACTCCAACATGGGCGGCGCAGTGGGAGTCAGCCTCCTCATTTCTTTTCAGAACAGTGGGCCTGGTTGGCAGACATCTGCCAGGTCCTTCGAAACTTTGATCAGTCTACCCAGGTGGTGAGCGGCGATGCTGCAATCATTAGCGTCACCATTCCTCTGCTATGCATCTTGAGAAGTTCCCTGCAAACCATAAAGGCAGCCGCTTTGCGCTCGGAAACAGAGCCGGGGGAAGACAGTATGTCGCTGGATAGTCAGAGCACCCTCCTGTCTATATCTCAGCGCGTTCAGGAGGAGGAGGAGGATGAGGAGGATGAGGAGGAGGGGGAAGAGACAGCTTGGCCCACTGCTGACGGTACCCATGCTGCTTGCCTGTCATCATTTCAGCGTGTGGCCTGAGGAGGAGGAGGAGGAGGAGGATCCTGAAAGTGATCTTCCTAGTGCGGACAGCCCTGTGTTGCGTACAGGTACCCTGGCACACATGGCTGACTTCATGTTAGGATGCCTTTCTCAGGACCCTCGCATTCAACGCATTCTGGCCACTACGGATTACTGGGTGTACACACTGCTCGACCCACGCTATAAGGAGAACCTTCCCAGTCTCATTCCCGAAGAGGAAAGGGGTTCGAGAGTGTTGCTATACCACAGGACCCTGGCGGACAAGCTGATGGTAAAATTCCCATCCGACAGCGCTAGTGGCAGAAGGCGCAGTTCCGAGGGCCAGGTAGCAGGGGAGGTGCGTAGATCGAGCAGCATGTACAGCCCAGACAGTGCAACAGTCTTTAAGGGCCTGGCCAGCTTTATGGCTCCCCAGCAAGACTGTGTCACCGCTCCCCAGTCAAGGCTGAGTCGGCGGGAGCACTGTAAAAGGATGGTGAGGGAGTACGTAGCCGATCGCACGACCATCCTTGGTGACGCCTCTGCCCCCTACAACTACTGGGTGTCGAAGCTGAACACGTGGCCTGAACTAGCGCTGTATGCCCTGGAGGTGCTTGCTTGTCCTGCGGCTAGCGTCTTGTCGGAGAGGGTGTTTAGTGCGGCTGGGGGAATCATCACAGATAAGCGTACCCGCCTGTCAACCGACAGTGCCGACAGGCTAACACTCATCAAGATGAACAAAGCCTGGATTTCCCCAGACTTCTCTTCTCCACCAGCGGACAGCAGCGTTACGTAAGCAATACGTAGGCTGCACCCGCGGATGGAAGCTACGTTCTCTCTCACCATCCAAAACGGGGACATTTCTGCTTCATCAATCTGTGTCTAATATTCCTCCTCCTCCTCCTGCTCCTCCTCCTGAAACCTCACGTAATCACGCTGAACGGGCAATTTTTCTTAGGGCCACAAGGCTCACTCATCTAATTTTTCTAAACAATTTTTATATGTTTCAATGCTCTTAAAAGCGTTGAAACTTTAACTTGAACCAATTTTTCGTTAAACTGGGCTGCCTCCAGGCCTAGTTACCACTTAAGCCACATTAACCAAAGCGATTAATGGGTTTCACCTGCCATCTTGGTTGGGCATGGCCAATTTTTACTGAGGTACATTAGTACTGTTGGTACACCAATTTTTTGGGGCCCTCACCTACAGTGTAATCATAGCAATTTGTATGTTCTTCGCCTGCACTCATGGTACAGAAGTGTGTGTGGGGTTGGCCTACACTTTAGCTACATAAATGTAACTTGGGCCTTGGCTATACTGCAGCTACTGAAATGGAACTAAGACTGCGCTCCCACTATACTGCTGCTTCGGAATTGTTACTGGGGCCTGTCTTGAGTGCTACTATTGCTGACATGGAACGAAGACTGCGCTCCCACTATACTGCTGCTTCGGAATTGTTACTGGGGCCTGTCTTGAGTGCTACTATTGCTGACATGGAACGAAGACTGCGCTCCCACTATACTGCTGCTTCGGAATTGTTACTGGGGCCTGTCTTGAGTGCTACTATTGCTGACATGGAACGAAGACTGCGCTCCCGCTATAATGCTGCTAGTGATATGTTAGTGGGGCCAGTCCTAATGCTACGGCTGAAATGTTACGAATTCTGGGCTCTGCCTATACCGCTGCTAATGGTATGTCTCTGGGGTGTGGAAACAGAGGCTTCCCAAAGACATGATGGCGGCGAGGCCATTTCCCACCAACGC
Source organism: Eleutherodactylus coqui (assembly GCF_035609145.1). NCBI lineage: Eukaryota > Metazoa > Chordata > Amphibia > Anura > Eleutherodactylidae > Eleutherodactylus > Eleutherodactylus coqui. The sequence continues at coordinate 121,053,475 of NC_089845.1, forward strand.
GGTTAATGTTAAGGTGCATATAACCACGGACACGTGGAGAGGACACGTAGTGCCTCAAAAACATCCCCCTCCTCCTCCAACAGGGAAAACATTCTTGGCAAATGCCTTTGCATTGGTTCGTCTGGTGGCAGTCCAAGAATTTCACCTTTACCGACACTACAAGAGAGCCCCCCCACCATCCCCCCGCCACGGCCCACTTAATCCTGGCCACATTCCGAAAACCAACAAAATAAAACCGCGCTACTAGGTCCGCAGTCACCACCACATTACCACCAACGCGGTTACTGTTAAGGTACATATTACCAGTCTGACTGGGGCATGCAGAGACACCTTGACAGAATGAATAGTGTGTGGCACATAGGTTCCCCATTGCTATGCCCACGTGTGCAGCTCCTGATGGCGGTGGCACAGGATTCTATTTCTCATTGCTTCTGTACAGCATTGTAGGCTATTGCCCCACCACTTTTAAAGAGGGTCGCTGCCTAGCCGTGCCAACCCCTCTGCAGTGTGTGCACTTCTAAATAGACATGAGGGTGGTGTGGCATGAGGGCAGCTGAAGACTGTGCAGGGACACTTTGGTGTGTGCTGTGGGGGGGAGGGGGGGGCGGTTGGTCAGCATGTAACCCAGGAGAAGTGGCAGTGGAGTGTCATGCAGGCAGTGATTGTGCTTTGTTGTAGGTAGTGTGGTGCTTAGCTAAGGTATGCATTGCTAATGAGGGCTTTTCAGAAGTAAAAGTTGTTGGGAGGGGGAGGGCCACTCTTGCCGCTATTGTGGCTTAATAGTGGGACCTGTGAACTTGAGATGCAGCCCAACATGTAGCCCCTCGCCTGCCCTATCCGTTGCTGTGTCATTCCCATCACTTTCTTGAATTGCCCAGATTTTCACACATGAAAACCTTAGCGAGCATCGGCAAAATACAAAAATGCTCGGGTCGCCCATTGACTTCAATGGGGTTCGTTATTCGAAACGAACCCTCGAGCATCGCGAAAAGTTCGTTCCGAGTAACGAGCACCCGAGCATTTTGGTGCTCGCTCATCTCTAGTCGTAACCAAAGTTGCTATGTAGCCCTATGCAGAGTTACGTTTGTTATTAAAAGGGTATTCTCATCTCGGGAATCCTATTTCAATGTGTTCTAAATCACGAAACTATCCATTTACCCATAAGATGTCTATTTTCAAAATGCTCCGTTCTCCAGATATTGCAGATATGGATTCCTCTGCCCTTATGACATTATTGCAGCCATGTTCAAATCACCAGATGGGGCCAATTTGTTGACATATTATTAAAGGGATATTCCCATTTCAGGAATCCCAATTCAATGTGTTTGAAATTGTAAAACAATGCATTCACCCATAAGGTGTTTTTTTTTTAATGCTCCATTCTCCAGATATTGCAGATATTGATTCCTCTGGTTGTTTACTGCTTGTTGCCAGGGAAACAAACCACTTCTCCTATGGAAAGAAATAACAGAACACAGTGGTGGCCGGGCTTAAAGCTAGTGCACATTCACTCTTGAGATCCTGGCCACCAGATTTAGATGAAAGAAGTGCGTAAGTCCCGGCCTCCTCTGTTATTTCTTTCCATAGAAGAGGTGGTGTGTTTCCCTGGCAACAAGAAGTAAACAATCAGAGGAATCAATATCTACAATATCTGCAGAATGGAGCATTTCTTTAAAAACAACACCTTATGGGTGAATGCATTGTTTTGCAATTTCAAACACATTGAAATGGGATTCCTGAGATGGGAATACTTCTTTAATATTTTGCCATCCAAATTGGCCCCAGCTGGTGGTTAGAACAGGACTGCAATAATGTCAATTTCTAGTATTTATGGTCAGAACTTAGCAAACCACACAGCAAGGAGTTGCAAGCAACATGTGGCTCCCAAGCCACTAGTTGAGGAGCACTGCTCCATATTATAATCCATATGCACCTGAACATTGTTGCCTTCTCTTTAAGGAATACACTTACAGTGATTGGGGGCATCCTACTCAGTGATTGACAGTTGTTTCTGTATGCACAGTTTGGACAGCATGTTCAAATTTGCAGGTTCCCTTTAAGTTAAAGGGCCAGCCCACTTCAAACAACATTAGTCCAGTAAATTACTTGAATGATTTGAAACTTTATAATGTATTGTCCTTCCAGCTGTTTTCTGATCTGGTGCATGCACAGTCCTGCAAACAAGCCACACAGGTGCATGGACTTTGTCGGCATGAACTTTGCTGGATCCGGAAACAAACAAGGCAGGAAACTAAGTGTCAGGAACTCTGTTCACTGAGACTTGAACTTTAGACTTCTTGGTCATGTTTTGCAGCCTTGATAATCACATCTATGACGTCCTTTCAGTCTTGTTGAATTATAAGCTTCTTGCATCCAGGGATTAATTAATAACATTAACCTGTTTTGGGCCATTTACAAAACCCAACGTTACACTGAAAATTAAACCAACCGTCTATTCACTGAAACGAGTGGAATGGCCACGATGGAGATGAAAGTTTGTGGCACAGTTTTGAAAGGTTTAAAGTACATTATTAATGACATTATGGGTATTATTATTTTTTTTAAAGAGGGAGAAAACCCCTTTAACTTTATGTTCTTGTCATGTACAATGTATTATATAAAATGTAGATATACAGTTACAATCAAAATTATTCAAACCCCATAGTAGATTTAGTTTAACTGGCAAATTTACAAAATTTCAGCTGTTTACAACAAAAAAAATTGCCAAGAGCAATGTAAATAGCTCAACACAACTAATATAACAAGTGGTTTATCCAATTTCAATAGAAAATGCAACTTTTAATGACAGTTACAGTCTCAGAACTATTCCTATCCCTGAATAGAATCCCTCATAAGAGTACACATTGCAAATCAGGTGTTGTTTTTAAGCACACCTGATGCAAATAATCAAGGGTTTTATTAGTTGTATTAGGTGTGCTTGAGATACAGCAAAACACATCAGACACCTGGACTGATTAGAGCTTTCTTGGTTGTGATGTTTGATCGCATATTAGAAATATAGATAAGTCAAGAGAGTGGTCCAAAAAGTTAAGAGAAGAGAACATTGCAAAAGCACTGAATGTTCCTAAAGGTATAGTTGGAAGCTTACTTTGGAAGTTCAAAGTTACAATAAACACTGCCTACACTACCTGGATGTAGCAGAAAGAGAAAACTATCAGATTCCTGAGACAGCTGGTCAAAAACCCTCAAGTGACGACAAAAGATCTGATGGCGAAAGGCACTGAAGTTTCAGATTGCATACTAAGGTATATACTAAATACTGATGGTCTGAGATGTAACTGCATGCCGAGGTTTGCAGCAAAACGACAACTCCTTCTAGACGCCTATTTTTTTTTTACAATGTGTGTAGTTTACTAACCTTAACATGGCCAATACATTCAGTGTCATGCACTCTCTTATGAGGTTTGTGTGTCATGTATCTCAAGTGCAGGTCAATAGCCTGTACAAATCAATCAGATGGGAAAATAGTCGGCAGAAAATAACTGCCTGTTGCAGGGAAACTATGAAAATACATTATCTCCAAAAAAGACAGAATTATGAAATTCATACTATTATAAATGCAAAAGTAACTCTGTCTGTTTGTTACCTTTTCACGGCTAAACCGCTGAAGCCATTTTAATAAAATTTGGCATTGGGATAGCTTGCATCCTGAGGAAGGGCATCGGCTTCATTTTATCCCGAAAATAAATAGAGTTCTCTATGGAGCGCGACAAGACAGATTTATTTGGTGATGCGCACATGCACTCTGTTTTCAGTGCCACGCGGTGTGGCGAGGCAGAGGGGAAGCGGGTCACATTATAAGCTATGCCTACACAAACAGGCAGACACGTGATCACAGACATTGTTGCCACAAGTATGCTATTATTAAGTGTGGCAGAGCAGAGGGAAAGGGGGTGCACATCATAAACTAGGTCACCCCAAATGGGCAGATGTCGCTGCTGCACGGATGGGATTATTAAGCTAACTTGAACCATTTCACCTCAGCAGAATAACAAATGAAAGCTGGTCTGTACGGCACAAACAGACAATTTTGTCTTACAACTTGAATGAAAGACACATTAAAATGGATTGAGATTTTAAAGAAAATCTGTGTTGCCCATAGCAACCAATCACAGCACAGTTTTTTATTTTACCTCAGCAGTATTTTAATTCCCTGCATTCTGATAATACTGATGAACTTGCCTTTTCAATTTAAAAGGCTGCAATTCCCTCTAAAACTAGCATTTGCGATGACGATCAATAAGGCTCAAGGGCAAACACTTAAGGTAGCAGGTGTACATTTAGAAAAAACATGTTTTTCTCATGGGCAACTGTATGGGGCGTGCTCATGTGTATACAGCCCAAAAAAACTTTATATCCAAGCAAAAGATGACAAGACCAAAAACTTACAATACTGCGCTGACTTTTTATGTTTCCATATATACAGCAAAACACGGATTGGATAAAAAAATACAAATTGCACACAGTTAAAGTCGCGGGTAACAAGTCAGTATGTAATATATTGATGAAAGAGTTAATATCAAAAATCTGTTTTTCACTATTACCGTAGATGGGAACAGGCTGCAGTGCTTGTTTTCATGTCCTCATTTCTAGTCATCCTTATTATTATTATTATTAACATATTGCGCAGCATATTGTGACATATGATAATTTATACTCAAAATTTTCCAAGAAGATCTAAACAATTTAGGAAAATGTTAACAAAATGAAATTTGTGTATGTCACTTTTGATCAGTGATCTGTTAAAGGGGTTGACAAAGCAAGTCTAGCGGGCAGTTTTAGAAACCCCTGGCAATCAGTTCTTATCGTAAGTGAAGCTTCAGCCAATCATACATCCTTCCTGCAGTGACCCCTACAGGAAAAATATAGTATTACTCGATCAAACGACTGGCTAATGAGCTAATATACTGCGCTGTTTGGGTAGGCCAGGTTTCTTTATGCGCAGCTCTCTGCTTTGACTCATACTGCAGGGTACTGGACATGGTAGTGCTCTACGACATCCACATGTCCTAATTGGCCTATAGAAAAAGATTGGCATTCCCTTAGATGTAACCCATTTATTTCCATTGGATGTAGTCTAGATTAACCTTTGCTGAACTGAACCGAAGTAAGCTACATTCTATGGAAATAAATGCACTACAGTAAAGGAAAATGTGTTATCAGAAAATGACCTATTGTATGAATCAACTTTTTATGGTAAAGATACTGTATTTTTTAAGAACTTTTGATTATTTTTTTTTTCAATGTCTCCATGTATATTAATAAGAAAAACTTAGTATCCTGCAGTTTTCACAATGACCTCTAAGCCTAATAATGGTCTGAGACTTCCTGTTCTGTACAAAAAACATCTCAGCAGTCGTCTCATCATCATCACAGACAGAATTATATCTATACATAGTTAATAAGATCCACCATTCACAATAGGTGATGGCCGCAGCTTACCTACTCCCCCTCCCTGCACAATGATGTCTGCACAGAGCATACAATCAATATTTTCCCATAGAAGTCAGTGAGTCCCCTGTTGTCTATTGTGAAAATAGTCCATGAGGGTGCTGTAAAACATATCTTTAAATGCTGTCAACAGCAGCTCACGCAAGATGGCCACCCCCATTGTCAGAAGGATTCCGCAGACATTCGCTTACCAACAGAAGTCTATACTGGTACCACCCACCCAGCAGAAGAAGTTTCCCGTTTCTTTTTGGGTCCCCTTTCGTATTGTTCGGTATTAATGTAAAACCTAACTACTAATTTTATATGGAATGTAGATAGTTTTCTTCTTTAACTCATGGGCCTACACTATTTTCTTAGATGTGTTTGATTTTCTTGTTTGGAGGGAAGTTATTCCCCTTTTTTTTTGTTTTTGACAGTTTTATAAAAAAAAATCAATAAAGAGAACGTTAAAAAAAAAGTAAAAATCCCATTTGATCAGTTATTCTTTATTAATCATCATTAAGCAGATTTAGACAAACTTCATAATTTTCAGAACAAACATTGATGTCCAGTCACACAAAGAGAAAAAAATCAATAACCCCAGCTATAGATTGGAAGAGGTTTTGTACATTATGTGCAGCATAATCAGAATGTGCAACAACTGTTTATATATAGTTGCTATTTTAGAGGATTCCGAGCAGGGCTGTTGAGTACCCGTATATGTAAATGAGTGCACAGATAGTAAGCTACATATCGTGTTGTGTCTCCAAATAAACAGGGCCATTCTTAATTCACCAACATCTTCTATAATGTATTGAATTGGAGCGCTGTTAGTTGCCTTTTGGGCTGTTAATCATTATGTATCCTTGCACATTGACATTCCACACGTTAAGCCATTCCTGGCAATACTTGAAAGTATTGATTAGCTTGTATTAATTATAAAGAAGAAGCATAAAGCATTTTGCTGATCACACAATATTCAGATATGACAGACACACAAAGGAATAGCGTGCAACCCTAGGCCTTGATGTGAAATCTGTACCCCAACCGTCCTATGTAATTCATGTTACTGCTCCCCGCTTCTTTACAGTCCTCTCAGATGCCAGGGTCTACTTGCAACTGCAAACTCTACACAACTGTGGCTACAGTACACAAAACATCCCTGTAGTCTTTCTTTTAATCTACCAGTATATGATGTTTTTTACACATACAGCATTTTCTGTTCCTTGTCTACAATAGGGGCATTACTGTAACTGCAGAAACCATAGCATGGTGCATGGAAGAGGAAAGGACCTACTCAGAGGCAGAAACGTTGCCTGATTGCTTCTGATATCTAGCACTACAGTATCGGGTCTTATTTAACATAGGAACATAGTATGTAAGATGTAAGGCCGAAAAAAGACATTTGTCCATCCGATTTTAGCTTATTACCCTCCCCCCCATTGCCCCCAATGTTGATCCAGAGGAAGGCAAAAAAAATACAATGAGGTAGAAGCCAATTTTCCCTATTTAAGAGAAAAAATTCCTTCCTGACTCCAATCTGGCATTTAGGATAATCCCTGGATCACCGACCCTTCTGACCTTATTAGTGATTATAACATATAATATTGTATCGCTCAAGAAAGGTGTCCAAGCCCCTCTTGTACACTTTTAGTGAGTTTTCCCATCACCGCCTCCTCAAGCAGAGAGTTCCATAGTCTCACTGCTCTAACAGTAAAGAACCCCCTTCTATGTTGGTGTAGAAACCTTCTTACCTCTAGATGTAGAGGGTGCCCCCTTGTTACAGTCACAGTCCTGGGTATAAATAGATGATGGGAGAGATCTCTGTATTGTCCCCCGATATATTTATACATAGTTATTCGGTTGCCCCATAACCGTCTTTTTTCTAAACTACATAATCTGAATTTTGATAATCTTTCTAGGTATTGTAGTCTGTTCATTCCATTTATTACTTCAGTTGCCCGCCTTTGTACTCATTCAAGCTGTGATATGCCCTTCTTGAATACCGGTGCCTAAAACTGTACACAATATTCCATGTGTGGTCGGACCAGTGAGTTGTAAAGAGGAAGAATAATGTTCTTGTCATGTGCCCCTAGACCTCTTTTGATGCACCCCATGATCCTATTTGCCTTGGCAGCATCTGTAGGACACTGGTTGCTGCAGTTAAAGGGGTTTTGTCATTTAAAAAAAAAATTCTATACTCACCTATTCCTCCCCCGTCAGTCTCCTTACCACATCTTATCCTTGCTGAGCTTCTGCAGTGCCCCCAGGGTCACCTCACTGCAAGCCGACCGGCTTGTTATGAAGTCTGCATTCCTCAGATTCTTCTTCCGGGCCGGTCAGTGATGGTCACGTTGTTCCCTAGCTAGGAAGAAATTCTAATCTATTTCAGAGACAGCTCGCATGAGCAGTCTTAGGGCGCCCACCCACTGGCGTTTTTTTTTCCCTGCGAAATTCGCAGCATTTTTTTTCTGCAGGGGTCTATGGGACTTGTAATGTTAAAATCGCGATCGCGCAAAAACTATTCTCACCCAGACTGAGCATTCTCATTTTATATACCAACCTTTTATGCGTCGCAACATCATAATGCTTTGGAAAAGTCCAGATACACAAGATGCGGTGACTCTCCCCGGTCCAGTCTAGAACTTAACTTCTCGCAGAAGCTGACCAGATTAGTTTGACAGGAGATTGGTTTGACCTCATAAACCCGTTCTGAAACAGAGTACATCTATTTTCCTTGATGTACTCCAGGATAGCATCTCTTAGAAACCCTTCAATCACTTTACCTACAATAGAAATAAGACTTACTGGCCTGTAGTTTCCAGGTTCAATTTTTGACCCTTTTTTGAATAACGGCACCACATTGGTTGCATGGTAATCCAGTGGAACAGACCCCATCACTATTGAGTCCTTAAATATAAAAAACAAGGGTCTGTCTATCACATTACCTGGTGATTTGTCTATTTAAATCTTTTTTAAAATGGCTCTACACTTCTTCCTGAGTTAAGGCCCTTTTACACACCACAATTATCACTCAAAATCCGTCCAAAAGGCCGAAAATGAGTGACAATCGTTACATGTAAATGCGGGCATCGTGCACTTTTCGTTTGAACGATGGATTGTAGCTCCACATTAAATTCATCGTTCAGCCACTGAAAGACTGAGAAAATACATTCCATTTGAATCCATTTCGCTCATCTTTCATAAGACTGTATTATACACAGTGTCCTTGTTGTGTTTTGCTTTGCATACATAATGAGTACACTCTATACTCTCCCATAAGGAGAACAATGGAATCTCCAGGCAGATGTTTACTCAGCTGGGCGTGTGTTTAATCAACTCCTGGAGGAAAAAGGAGGTCCTTTTACATGCAAATAAAGATGATTTAAGCATTAATGGCAATTAAAGCCATTAATGTTTTATGCAAATACATAACTAAATCTTTCAATCTTTCGGCCCTTTGAAAGGTTATCTTTGCGTGTAAAGGGACCTTTACACTATTGGCATTTAGTGGAGAGTTTACATTATAACTCTGCATCTCCTCTGACGTTTCATTTTCCTCTGTGAATACACTAAAGAAAAACTATTTCATAGATTTGCTTTCTACTCGTCACCCTCTACAATTTTTCCTACATTATTTATTAACCCCTTCCCACTCCATGACATATAGGTACGTCCTGGAGCGGCGGGGTATGTATAAAGAGAGGTTGCGGGGCAACCTCTCTTCATACAGTGCGGGCGTCAGCTGTTTATAACAGCTGACGACTGCAGGCAATAGCTATTAACCAATTAAACCCCCCGAACATCGTTCGGGGGTCCCGTACAGCCTCCCCCCCCCCCCACGGTGAGATCAGGGAAACCGTGCAGGTGTTATGGCAGCCAGGGGCCTTCTGAAAGGCCCCAGTGCTGCCTTACCAGACTGCCTATCAAGCCATCCCCATGGGATGGCTTGATAGACTGCCTGTTAAATAGCAGTATGACGTAATGCTATAGCATAACGTCATACTGCAGGAACAATCAAAGCATTGCTGGTTGTAGTTCCCCAGGGGGACTTTAAAGTAAAGTAAAAAAAAAAAAAATCAATAAAGTTTTTTTAATTGTAAAAAAAAAGTTATAAAAGTTTAAATCACTCCCCTTTTGCCATATCTATTATTAAGAAATCTAAATCATAAAATAAAAGTATGTATTTGGTATCACCGCATCCGTAAATGTCCGATCTATCAAAGTTGTGGATTATTTTTCCCGCACGGTGAACGTCGTCCGGAAAAAAAAATAAAGAACGCCAGAAATGCACTTTTTTAGTTACCCTGTCTCCCAGAAAAAACGCAATTAAAAAAGCGATCAAAAAGTCGTATGTATTCCAAATTTATACTATCAGAAACTACAGGACATCCCGCAAAAAATGAGCCCTTGCTCAGCTACATCAACAGAATAATAAAAACGTTATTGCACGCACAAAATGACCGCAAAAAATAATTGAAAAAAATTTAATGTCTTTGAAAAAAAAAGAGTAGTACAGTAAAAAAAACTACACAAGTTTGATATCGTAGTAATTGTACCGACCCATAGAATAAAGTTATCATGACGCTTTTGTTGCAGTTTGTGCGCCGTAGAAACAAGACCCACTGAAAGATGACGAAATGTCGCTTGTTTTTTTTTTCATCTTACTCCACTTAGAATTCTTTAGAAGTTTTTCAGTACATTATATGGTACATTAAATAGCACCATTGAAAAAGACAACTAGTCCCGCAAAAAACAAGCCCTCATACAGCGACGTCAATGGACAAATAAAGGAGTTACGATTTTTTTGAAGGGGGGAGGAAAAAACGAAAGTGAAAAAAGAAAAAGGGGCCGTGTCATTAAGGGGTTAAAGGGCCAGCATTTCAATAATAATCCTTTTACTATTTATAGTTAAAGGACAGTTTAGGGTTAGTTTGGCAATTAGTCTCTGTCTCTATCTTTGCTATTTTTATCTGATTTTTACATTTATTTTCCCCTTAGGTAGGATAGGTTTTTATCGTTTTTTCGCTGCCTTCTTGTTTTAGTAGTTTAAAAGCTTAATTTTTGTTTATTGCTCCCTTTACATCTTTATTGAGCCACATTGGTTTTTTTCCTATTACTAAGGCTTTTATTCCTGTAAGGTATGAATCGCTCATAGTAATAATTAAGATATTTTTTAACATTTCCAATTTATTGTTTGTACTCTTACTCTTGAGGACATTATCACAGTCAACAAGGTTAAGGGCATCACTAAGCTGATTGAACTTGGCCTTCCTAAAGCTTAGTATTTTCGTAGCTTCCCTATAAAACTCTCTCTTGAAGGACCAGTGGAATTGTATTATATTATGGTCACTATTTCCCAGGTGGCCCCCAATCTGCACCCCGGTTAGTCTGTCAGGTCTATTGGGTAGTAACATTTTTCCCCCTACTCGGGTCCTGTACAAGTTGGGTGAGGTAATTATCCTTAGTAATTGACAGAAAGTTGTGACCTTTATGAGATCCACTGGTTTCAGCATCCCAGTTTATATCCGAATACTTAAAAGTCCTCCATAATAATTACCTCATTGTGATTTTCTGCTTCATCTATTTGCTTCAATAATAGATTTTCAGTAGCTTCTGTCTATAGAAAACCCCTATGAGGATTTTATTGCTGTTTTTCCCCCCATGCATTTACATCCATAGAGACTCCACAACGTAATCTCCCTCCCTTATATCTACCCGTAATGTGGGCTTTTTAACAGGATTTTACATAAAGACAAACCCCTCCACCTTTCCGTTTTTTGCAATCCCTTCTGAACAGACTGTAACCTTATAAGGTCACGGCCCAGTCATAGATTTTTTATCCAACCAGGTCTCCGTTATTCACACTATATCGTAGTTTTCCTCATATATTATTACTTCTGGTCCATCTACTTTATTGGTCAGACTTCTAGCATTAGTCACCATACAGTTTAAAAGGTTTTGGTTATTTTCTATATCCCTACTAACTGTCCTGCCAGTTCTAACTGTACTAACCCATCCCACCACTCCACCCCCATTTCTATTACTTAGTCACTATCTACACTGTATACCCCCTATCTCTCTGATTGTCCTCCCTACAGTCCCTAATTTAAACACACCTCCAACCTTCTAGCCATCTTCTCCCCGAAGCACAGGCGTACCTTGTCCATTGAGACGCAGCCCATCCCTACAGAAGAACCTGTATCCAACAGCAAAGTCACCCCAGTTCTCCAGGAACCCTCTTTCCTACACCAACTCTAGAGCCACTTGTTTAACTCCCTAATCTCCCATTGCCTTTCTGGTGTGGTTCATGGTACAGGTAGTATTTCCAAAAATATTACTTTGGATTTGTGCTGAAATTCTGCTATTTGGTGCTACTATCCATGCTATGATGTAAAAGTAGCTATGCAGCTGTTTACTTTACAGGACCTCAATTTACTGTTAATTCAGTGAGAGGCCCATTCCTAATTTTGTTATGGTGTCCTTCAATTCCTTAGAGACCAGCCTATTTTGTGTCTTAAGAACCAAGAGATTTTCATTGTTGCATTGAAAGAACCTTAACTTATTGACATAGCCGTATAATCGCTTGCTTTTGGGGGGGGACAAATGGTATATTTTAATGGCATCACTCTGGGGTACATATACTGTGAATAACTTTTATTACATCTTTTTAGGGTGGGAAATGGAAAAAAATGAACAGAAATTCCGTGATTGCTTTCTGGGTTTTGTTTTTACAGCATTCACCATTCTGTAAAAATAGCTTGATAACTTTCTTATCAGGATCAGGCTGATTACTGCAATACCAAGTTTTTTTTTAACTACTTTTGTGCAATAAAAACACATTTTAAAGAAAAACAGTTGAATCTGCATCATCACATTCTAGGACCCATAACATTATTATATGTCTGGCAATGGTGCTACATGAGGTCTTGCTTGTTGCAGGAAGAGTTGCAGTTTTTATGGGTACCATTTTCAGGTACATGTGACTTTTGGATAGCTTTTTATTATGTTTTTTTCGGAGTTGAACAAAAGAAAAATAGCAATTTTGACACTATTTTTTAGTCCCTGAAGAGGACTTAAAAATGTGACTGTTTGATCGCTAGGATAGTACACTGCATTAATTATGAGGTGCATTCAAATAATCTTATGACATCAGCCTATAAAGACTTTATAGGAGGCAGGTTTTAAAAGGCTGAGTTAAATGGCAGACACGGAGGACTTTCTCAGGCTTCCAGCAGGAACAGGAACCCATTGATAACTTGATAGGCAAATAGAAAAAATTTCCACCTTCACGCCAGGTTGTGCTTGGTCCTGTGGGTTCTTTGATTCGTATCTTCTTTGGAGCAGGGATTGCTTCACATCCAATACCACTCGATCCTGGTAGCTCATTAATCCATTGTCTATGCATTGATAACTTGCCATCTCACTGTGGGATGCCAATAGTTGACAGAAAGAGGCTCCTTCCACTGTAATTTTTCATATGCTGCAGTTATGGCCCTTTAGTGAGATCAGTATAAAGGGGTACTGCGGTTACATTCTTAGCATGGGGCTTTCCAGAAGTGCATAGATATAGGCTAAAGGGTTAATAGGTTATAGGTTATCAACAATCAGAATAGGTCATCAATAGTAAATTGGCAGAGGTCCCTTGCTCAGGATCCCATCAACTAGCTGTTTGAAGAGGCCACAGCACTCAGGTAAGTACCGCAGCCTATTCTCAGTCATGTGTGTGGCATTTCAATCAGCTGGTTGGCAAGGATCCCAAGCCACGGACCCCCTCCCCCCCCCCCTTCCCCATCAACTATTGCTGACTTATCCTGAGGGTAGGTCAATAATAGTGTAATGCTGGAAAACACCTTTAAGTAATCAGTATAAGATATGCGCTAATTTCCTAGTGACTATGAGGCTGGCCCTACATATGAGGTATGTGTCTGCTGAATGCTCGTTCAGTTGACAGGTATCTCTCCTGAAACCCCTGTACGTATGCATGTTCGGCTCGGGAAAGCGTGCTTGTGTTCTGAACATATAGAAGAGACAAAGCCACTGCCGCACTCCTTTAGCAGTGGCTTATCTCCCATAAACAAAACTATTGGGCATGTTGAAGCTCAATTACTTGATCCTTAGCGAGCCGATATCAGGTATTAGGAGAAAGCTGGGAAGTAACCATACTGTCACGTCAGCCAGGCGCACCTCGCCACAGCAAGGACGCAGGGCGACGTTCATACAGGACACAAAAAGATTACACCACAACTATGCTGGACAGTGAACATCACTCCAGGAACAATAAGATGATAAAACCTGTCCCTTACCTAACAGGGAAGTGAGGAGCCCCTGCCTACAAGCAGAGTAATTGTCCTGATAAGGACAGTCCTGCTGTCTTCTCCTCGGGCCCTGACTATCCCGTACAGGAACCCCTGGAAAGGTGCACTGGCAAAAACAAAACAATAAAAGGTAACGAAATACAAAAATGACCACCAGTTCTTATCTGAATTTGGAAGTATTTTAACCAGCATAGAGGCACCAACATACTCTAATCACTCCTCTACAGAACTGAAATCAACAGTTAGGGGAAGAGGGTATGGTAGGAATATAAAGCTCTCTACACCTGCCGATAGGTAGAGCAGCTAGCAATCTCTGCACAACGTGCATTAACCCTTGTCCTGTATAGCAACAGGGTGACGGGTCAGACCCTATGTCGTGGCCACCATGCCACGACACCATGTCGACTGACAAGCCACGACACATACACATTAGATGGTAAGCCAATTCCGCCCAAATCTGTAGGTTAGGTTGATCTGTATCTACTGTGCATGGCCACCCTTACAATTTGGTTCCCAAGTACTGATCTCTAGGACTTTAACTATGGAAAACGGCTAATTTTTGCCTTTGTCTTATTAACCCCACTGCATATTAGAACCCTCCCAATAGAAAGCTCCAATCTCAACTGCTTTACCCTTCAGATGCAACTATCAGTAAATTTTCTTTATTAGGCCATGGGTAGTCCATATAAAACCTCTGTCACCAAAGTTTATGATGCTGCAGCTGACAGTTTTATATCGACAGCCCAGAGCCTAACGAAAGCCTTTAGGGCTGTCCAGTGAGAATACCGGTTTGGATATACTGTACTTTGGTGCAATATTTTCAAGCAGATGTCAGTTTTAATTTTGTTTTGCACGGCCGACTATAAGATAATATTCTAATGCATTCTACAATACCTAAAAATATAATATAAAAAGTATGGAAGACAAAAATGTTAAAATGACTTGATAACGTTTTTCACAAAAGGGTTTTTATTAAATCTAAAATAAGCCCCAGTGCCTGCATTCTGGATCTTGTCTCCAGCTCTGACTCACAACTTTTCTGACTTCTGTGCTCCTTAATTGCTGCTCTGTTTTTTGGGCTACGCTACTAGTCCATATTTTTAAATTTTGGGCTAATTTTGTTTTCAGTGTCAGAATCTATATTTTAAAAATCCTGTATTTTTTCCCTCTAATCATTAAGCCTAAAAATAGTCTAATACCCCTTGTTCTGTAGAGAAAACTTCTCAGCCGTCATCTTATTATCACCACAGGCAGGGTTATACTAAAGGATAACACTTATATGAAGATAACACAGGATCCACCATTCATTGCTTTCAATGGGGCCGGCACTTGTAGCATCATATCTCCTAAACTATATTAAATATTTTTTAAAACATTTTCAGAAAAAAATCATAGAATTTAAATTGTTGTGACACTTTTTGACCAGTAAATAACTAAAAAATCTGTCACTTAAGGGGTTAACGCATTGCTGTTCAGCTGAGCAATATGAACTTTGACATTTCTTGCTTCCAGTTATGTGGCCAGAGCATAGAACAAGGACTTCTCCTCCTGACATCTGGTACTTAGGAGCACCTAGTGATCAGGAGGAGGGGAAGGAGCTGTTCTATGCTCTGGCCACATAACAGGCAGTGTGAGCGCAGTGCTCAGTGAGTGACAGCCTGCAGCAGCCTATGTATGAAATGCCACAGGCTGCTGCAGCCAAACACGGATCTCACCATTTTAGTGCTGAAATCAGTGATCGCTGCAGCAGCCTGTGACAATCAATACATAGGTTGCTGCAGACTGTCAATACAGATTCAATGGAGAAAACGGTGCTGCGGAGCTCAAGCTACAAGGAGAGGTGAGATGTTTTTGCCACCCCTATTGAAAACAATGGACAACGCATTTCGGGGAACGCTCAAAGATAGGACATGCTACATTCTGTTCGCTCACGTGTATTACTTCATTCAAAAGAATGGGGTTCTTATTTGTATGAGATTTGTGTGTCTCACAACACACAAATTCGAGCGATTCTCTCAGCCGTGTGAAAGTGGCCTAAGGAGGAGAATGAATGGTGCAACACTCTAGCAGGCGAGGTGCCGCTCCATCCATTTTCAATCGACTGTTAGAGATAGCTGAGTGCAAGCACTTGGCTATTTCTGTCAGCCCCATTTTGTGGCCATCACTGCATTCAATCTGACATCACTGCAGGCAGGAGAAGCATCCCAGCAGAGACAGAAGAGGAGAACTTGGTATCTCGTTCTCGGGTAGGGATCTCAGCGGTCAGACCACCGCAGATCAGATTTTTATCACCTATTCCATAGAATCAACAGACTTAAGATGTTCAGTGAATTCAATGGGAGATTGCTCTAGGTATGCTCTGTGACCTATACATAGGTCATTGTGCAAAAAGGGGAAGAGGTGAGCTGTGAAATGTCAGAGATGACTTCTAGGGGTTTTAAATACATTGTGATATTTTTATTTCATTTATTACGGCCATGGGTGAGCTGTAAATGTATCAGTGGGTTTAGAGCATTTTCTTTGTGTGATATGGTCTTTGTTGGTTTACATGACCTTATTATTTTTCCAGGAGTATGTCAAATTAAAGCTTTTAGTACTTTTACAAATTTTTCCCATCGGATGACTTGGACTTTCTTTTTTTCTTTTTTTTTTTGCATCCGAGCTGGGACATCCCCTCTTGTGGATGCAGACAACCCCAGCAGTGTTTTTTGTGATATTTGGCTCCCCAAGCTAGCTTGTGTAAAAAATATATATACTCACCTCTCCAAATGGTACCTTAAAAATCCTCCTTAGGGTGCATTCACACGAGCGTAGGCGTATTTACGTTCGCACGAGCGCAACGTATAATCGCCGGAGAGAACGTTTTTCGCCGATCACGACCAGAGCTAGAAAGCATATTTTCGTTTGTTCCTACTTTGCAAACTATCTTTTCGGCCATCGAATATGCGTTGGCGCGTATTTCGGTCGCATATGTTCCGTTTTTTTTTCGAGTTGCCGTTTTTACGCACTGTAAAATCGCCCATGTGAACGAATACATTTGAAACCATTGCCTCAGATGGTCACGTATATACGTTTGGTCACAAAAACGCGCCGTTTATGCGCTCGTGTGAACGCACCCTTAGTTTGTATAAAAAAATATATATACTCCCCTCTCCGTTGCTGTCCTGCTTGAACGGGTCCTTGCCGCTTGTCTCCCTGCACTGCTCTGAGAAACTTTCAGACAGCTGAGCGCCGCCTGTGATTGGCTGAGCGCTCAGCCAATCAGACACAGCGCTTTCAGCAGGTGGCTGAAAGATCTTCAGTACAAAGCCGGGATGCCAAATGGCAAGACCCGCCAAACTCCCACAGCAGTGGAGAGATGAGTATATATATATGTTTTTATTTTTTACACATCGGGAGTTACATGTTGTGCAGTATATGGACATATAATGACTAGAGATGAGCGAACGTACTCGTCCGAGCTTGATATTCGTGCGAATATTAGGGTGTTCGGGATGCTCGTTACTCTTAACGAGCACCACGCGGTGTTCGGGTTACTTTCACTTTCCTCTGTGAGACGTTAGCGCGCTTTTCTGGCCAATTGAAAGACAGTGAAGGCATTACAACTTCCCCCTGCAACGTTTAAGCCCTATACCACCCCCCTGCTGTGAGTGGCTGGGGAGATAAGGTGTCACCCGAGTATTGAAATCTGCCCTTCCCGTGGCTCGCTACGGATGTATTCTGACATTAGTTCAGGGAAAGTGGTATCTTGGTGGAGCTGCTATAGGGAGAGTGTTAGGTGTATTGTAGGCTTCAAGAACCCCAACGGTCCTTCTAAAGGCCATAAATCATCTCTATATGCGCTCAGTGGGGCCGGCGGCAGCAGCGCCGACCCCATTGAGAACATATAGAAGACAAATCCTTCTTTTCTGCCACAGCTGTAACAGCTGTAGCAGAGAAGAACGATGTTTGCCCATTGAATTCAATGGAACCAGCAATACAGCAGGTTCCACTGAATGCAATGGGCTGCCGGCGATCGCAGGATGAATTGTCGGGAAGGGGTTAAATATATAACCCCTTCCCTGCAATTCATCCAGAAATGTGTTACACTAAAAATATATACCGGCGTATAAGGCGACGGGGCGTATAAGACGACCCCCTAACTGTCACCTTATACGCCGGCAATACAGTGGAGCAAAGAATAAAAAGCATTACTCACTTCTTCAGACGATCTGCGCTGCTCCTGTAGACTGTCACTCCTTCCTGGTGTTCTGCGGTGCTCCTGCAGGCTGTCGCTCCCTCCTGGTTCCCGGCAGAGCATTGCTTTCTCTACGAAAGGCTTTAAATCCACGCCTCCAGAAACACACGTGCCTTCAGCCAATCACAGCCAATGACAGTGATGTCATTGAATTACTGTGATTGGCTGTGTTTCTGGAGGCGGGGATTTCAAGCCTTTCATAGAGAAAGCTTTAGTCCGTGGACCAGGAAGGAGTGACAGTCTGCAGGAGTGGCGCAGATCGTCTGAAGAAGTAAGTAATGCTTTTTATTCTTTGCTCCACTGTATTGCCGGCGTATAAGGTGACAGTTGGGGGGTCGTCTTATACGCCCCGTCGCCTTATACGCCGGTATATATTTTTAGTGTATCACATTTCTGGATGAGTTGCAGGGAAGGGGTTATATATTTAACCCCTTCCTGACCATTCATCCTGCGATCGCCGGCAGCCCATTGCATTCAGTGGAACCTGCTGTATTGCTGGTTCCATTGAATTCAATGGGCTAACATCGTTCTTCTCTGCTACAGCTGTTACAGCTGTGCCAGAGGAGAACGATCTTTACGCTGACAGTGCGGGGGGGGGCCCCACTCTTGCCGGTATTCTGGCTTAATAGTGGGACCTGTGAACTTGAGATGCAGCCCAACATGTAGCCCCTCACCTGCCCTATCCGTTGCTGTGTCGTTCCCATCACTTTCTTGAATTGCCCAGATTTTCACACATGAAAACCTTAGTGAGCATCGGCGAAATACAAAAATGCTCCGGTCGCCCATTGACTTCAATGGGGTTCGTTACTCGAAACGAACCCTCGAGCATTGTGAAAATTTCGTGCCGAGTAACGAGCACCCGAGCATTTTGGTGTTCGCTCATCTCTAATAATGACCAGATTCATGTTTAGTAGATAAAACCCCAACCATCTGAGACTATGCTAAGTACCTCTACTCCATGTAAAGAAGGATAATAGGGGGCATGCCCCCCATCCCTAAACCCTCACATTGGTTTATTGTATTACCTGGAGTTGAACCTTTATTTATATCACCACTTCTCTGACCCGGAACGT
The DNA here is from genome assembly GCF_035609145.1 of Eleutherodactylus coqui. Classification (NCBI taxonomy): domain Eukaryota; kingdom Metazoa; phylum Chordata; class Amphibia; order Anura; family Eleutherodactylidae; genus Eleutherodactylus; species Eleutherodactylus coqui. Next base: position 121,072,554 of record NC_089845.1, read on the forward strand.
CCAGCTTCTGCACTCACTAGACCCCTTGACTGACCCTCCATCCTCCAGTACTAAAGCTGATTCCCAGTCACTACTGTTCTCACAATACTTGTCCTCTTATGAAAGTCTCACACTTGTTTTCTTCTTTATTTAGAGCCTTTAGAAAGCATTTCCTGCTACGTCCCCAAGACGTCGAATGACAACGGATGAAAACTCTAAGGCCTCATGTCCACTAGCAAATTGGGCACGTACGGATTCTCCATGCAGAATCCCGCAGCGGGTCCCTCCTTTTCTGCGGATATGAGGCCTGAAAATTGAATTAACTCACCTGTCCGGACGCTGCGGGTTCCCGTCTGTCACAGACGGCTCTTCTTTGCTTCTGCCCGGCGGATGTGCTCGGGACGCCAGCAGCGTGTCACGCGCATGCGCCGTGCACTCTTTTCTTTTTTTTTAACTCCTGCTCTCCCGCGCTCACGCACCAGAGAGCAGAAAATCAGCTGCGGGTGTACTGCGGGACCGGACGGCTTCCATAGGCTTCTATGGAAGCCTGCGGGAGACGTGCAGAAAATGGAGCATGCTGCGGGTGTTTTCATGCACATGCGATCCGCGCAGCAGTAAAAATTGACATCCGCAGGTATTTACTTACCTGCGGGTGTCCAATGCATCCCTATGGGCGCGGATCACGCATGCGGGATTTCCTAAATAGATTTATCCAGTGGACACGAGGCCTTAATGTAACATGTGGACAGACAGGATACTACAGTTATTCTTTGTGAGTGTCTGCTCTGACTTAGGCCGCCTGCACACGGGCGGAAATCCCGCGGCGCGATTTCCCGCGGGATTTCCGCCACTGAAAGCCTGCACTCCTATGCAGACATACGCGGTCTGGCCGCGCGAAATGTTGCGCGGCAAACAAACTGCGGCATGTCCTATTTCTGTGCGGGGCTCGCAGAGCCTCGCACAGAAACGTCACTCACCCGGCCGCCGGCTCCGGTCTGCGCATGCGCCGACTGCCTGGCAGCCGGCACATGAAAGAGTCGGGGCCTCCGGGCGCAGGTGAATACGCGCTGCTCCCTGTAGGCGCTGGGGTCGGGTCCCGCGGCGAGCATTCTCGCCACCAGATCCGACCCGCCCGTCTGCAGGCAGCCTTAAAGAGTGGGATTTCAAGCAGGGAACCCCATAATATGACATTAATAGGGTACATAGACAAGGCTTGTTTATTTATTTATTTTTTTATTTTGGTTTCTCCTCCCACTTTTTAAAAATCATAACTCTTATTTTTCCACCAACGTACCTGTCTGAGAGCTTCATTTTTCTGCAGGATGAGATGTACTTTTCAATGTTACTGTGTAATGTACCAACTTTTAAAAAGGGGAGTGAAGTGGAAAAAATGGAATGAAAAATAATGCAATTCCACCATCTTTGGGGAGGCGGTGTTTTTACAGTACACAAAAATGACAACTTTATTTTCTAAGTATAATTACAAAGAAACCAGATTTAGGGCTTATGTACATGAGCCGGTGTTTTCACAACCGGACGATATATGCTTTCATCTGAGCAGTTCTCCTCTTCCCTCCTCCTCACTGGCTCTTTGTCTCTCTCCTCCACTCCAGCGTTTGCAATTGGAGGGGGCAGAGCTAAGCTCAGCTGTTCTGCCCACTCCCATTGCTGACCACGGACAAGGGGCAGGAGCTTAGCTCCGCCCCCGTTCCATCCACAAGAGGCGGGTGCTTAGCTCCCCCTCCGTCCCGTCCCCTCCCATTGCAAACAGCCAGAGTGGAGGAAAGAGGCAGAGAGCCAGTGAGGGGGAGATAAGGGGGGGACTGCTCAGATGGAAGCATTTATCGGCTGGCTGTAAAAACGCCGTCAGATATACGCTCGTGTACATAAGCCCTTATATATTTTTTCCCTGTACTACTTTTAAAAAATAAAATATCTTTGGGGAAAAAAAGAAAATATTTTCTGCCGCCATCTTTCTGTCAATACAGTTGTGTGAGGGCTCACTTTTGGAGTGGTGTCCTGTTGTTTCTATTGGCACTATTTTGGAGTTCATCAGACTTTTTGATCACTTTTTTTACATTTTTTCTTGGAGAAAGGGTGACCAAAAAAAAGCGCAATTCTGGCATTCTGTATTTTTATTTCTAACGACGTTCACTATGCAGGGAAGTCAGATTAGACTTTTATGGGTGCAGTGATACCAAATATGTTTCTGACTTTTTTTTGTTTTGATTTGTTTTATTATAAATATGGGAGTTTTTTAAAACTTTTATTACTTTTTTTATATTTTCTAATAATTAATAAAGCTTTTTTTAAACTTATTTTTAGATTTTGTTTTAGCACTTGAACTTGCGATTATATGATCACTCATACAGTATAATGCAATACCATAGTATTGCATTATACCACGTTCTGTCAGGTAGTCCATCATGATGCGTCACAAGCATGTCTTGATAGGCAATCAGCCATAGCCGGTGTGTTGGCCTTGAGAAGGCCCCAGCAAACCATCTCAACTGAACTACACCTCACAATCTCATCACAGGGGGGATGTTCGGGACCCCTGAACACTGATTGGGACACAAATTAGAACTGACAGCGGCATTTAAAGGGTTAACAGCTGAGGTCACTCTTGTTTCAATGCACAGTAGTGATAGTTGTTGGGACTCCTGTAAAATTACCCTCACATTTGGGAAGCACATTGCAATGGGTAACATACAGTGCTAATAGGGAACCCAAAGCAGTAGATCCTACATCCAGTGAGGTTAACATAGCGCAAATTGAAACACGTTAAACATACGTGTTCCACATATGGAGCTCAGCTTATCCATTATGAATGAGGAGAACAGTTTCTGGCATTTTCCTGCACAGTGATACACCATGCACACATTAACCCCACAGCTGCCGGAGAGCAGGTGACATCGTCATATTCCTGGACACTGTAATGGTTAATAAGTAATAGTAAAACTTAAGAAAAAAGTTGCAAAAAATATCAAAACTAAGGAAATGGTTATTGCCACTTGTTTTTGTCACGTCTAAAGTTTCTGTTACTTAAAAACAAAACACTTAGCTCACAGTGATAACTGGCAAGTGAGCGGATAATGCTCTTACCTTTGCAGTCAGGCAAGCAACACAATGTGCGCTCTAATTGGCACTTACAAGGGAAGTGTTTAAGTTCTCTTGATAACCCATTGTTCTAGTTCTTACCGGAAGGGAAATAGTGACATCTAGTGGACGCTTTACATTTCCTGACATTCATCTGATTCTTCAGATGAGCCAATAGTTTTCCTGATTGAAGTTATTCCCAACTCATAAAGGGACATAATATGCCATTATTTTATGATCAGTGTGACCTCTGAGACAATCAGTGACCTTGACAATGAATGGGGCTGTGTTGATTTTCCTGAACAGCATGACACCTACGCTGTGCCTGCACAAGCTGTGAAGGAGCTGCAGTACCTAAAGGGTTACTGCCATTATAAGTAATGATTGTGTATCACTAGGTTATCCCATCATGTCATGACAGCTGGGGTCCAACCTTCCAGAATGCAATACATTCCCTTTAGGCAGAGGTGTAACCTGAAGCTCCTGGGCCCCAATGCAAAACACTTCCCCCAACTACAATGCTTTATTCATAGTACTGGGCTCCCTATATAGAGAAGAGAGGCCTTATGGGCCCCCTAAGGCTCCTGGGCCCGGGTGCAACAGCATGCCCTGCATCCCCTATAGTTACACCCCTGCCTTTAGGCTATATTGACACGGGTGAGCGTGATCCAGGGCTGACCTGATATTGTGCTTGCCAACATGCGATTTTCATTGATGCGATGTGTTTTTTCAAAAATTGCAGCGGTTCTGTGAAATTACGATTTTCTCGTCTGTGAAAGCATTGCAAGTGTTTCCCATAGACTTCAATGGGAAAAATCGCGCATCTGACTCAAATGCACATCACATGACATGCGAGTGCCATGCAATTTTTTCCAAGGTCCAATAGGAAACAACGGGCGATTCCTCCTGCGGGAATGCCCAAAGATAGAACATGCTGCAGTTTTTTTTCCTTGCCGCGTAAAAAAATTGTTAATGTGAATAAATCCATTTCAAAGAAAGGACTCCATATTCCTGTTAGTTTTGTATGCATTGCAAAAAATTGCGCGAGTTTCCCGTTTGTAATAATATAATAATCTTTATTTTTATAGCGCCAGTGGTTTTGTGTGAATAAGCCCTTAGTATACCTATACACGATTGAGCCGGCGTGCGTTATCACGCCGATGCAAGGCGGGAGGGGGGGGGGGTTGTCAAAAATGCCTCCCATCACTTCATGTAGAGTAGCGATCCTCCGGCGCAGCTTTCAGCCGCGCTGGAGGTTCAACCAGTGTTTCCCATTGTTTTCAATGGTAGACCTTGCATCACACTCCTGCGCACATTATACACCGTGCGATGTGTTTTCCTGTCCCATTGAAAAGAATGGGCTATGCGAAAAGATGGGCATGCAGCGATTGTACATGACTCCATTCAAAATGGGGTTTATATTCGCGTATCTCAAAATGCACAAATCTCGTGTGAGTTTCTCGGCCGTGTGAAACGGCCTTAGGCCTCCCTCACACAGGGCGTTTGCAGAAACGCAGCGTTTTGCAACGCTGCGTTTGCTGCAGATTCCGCCCCGTTTCAGCAGCGCTGGCATACTTTATGCCAGCGTTTTGGCTGCGTTTTCAGCTCGGCTGAAAACACAGCCAAGAATGCTGAAAAGAAACAAAAAGTAATACTCACCTAGCTGCTGCGGTCCGGGTCGCGGCCGCTGGTCTCTGCTGCTGATCCGGGCTTCCTCGGCACTCCCAAGTCTATTGCTGGAGGCCAGGTTTGAGAACCCCGGCTCTGGCAATAGAGTGCTGTGATTGGTTATCGGCGCGCTCGATGTCCAATCACAGCCCTTCATTGACTGTCTCAGCCAATCAGCGCCGGCAAGCTCTGATTGGCTGAGACAGTCAATGATGTGATGTGATTGGGCATCGAGCAAGCGCTGACAACCAATCACAGCACTCTATTGCCGGAGCCGGGGTTCTCAAACCTGGCCTCCGGCAATAGACTTGGGAGTGTTGGAGAAGCCCGGATCAGCGGCAGAGAGCAGTGGCCGCGCTAAACGCTGTATAAAACGCCCTGTGTGAGGGAGGCCTTAGGGTGCATCTACATGCGTGATTTTCATACGTGAGTTCTATCCGACTGTAATATGGACAGAACTCACTTGTGAAACGCATGCATGTTTTCCAGTATTTCTATTCGCACTTTTTCTCTCGGACCCGCAGTCTCAGATAGAAAAGTTGCTGTATGTCCTATTTTTGGGCGATTCGTGTTTAAGAATCATCCATTATTTCTTATGGCAGGCAAAAACATTGCATCATGATCGCATGTAGATGCAAGTTTCATGAAAGTGCGATTTTTCTCATTTTACTATGGATAAAATATGCAATTTTCAGAGGCATGAAAAACACTTGTGAAAAATCGCAAGTCCCGCAATGCAATGCATTTTTCCAGCAAATGGCGCCATAATCGCTGGCAAAAATTGCAGGTTTTAAAGTGCAATATCGCACTTGGCAATGTGAATTCACTTTAGGGCTCATTCACATGGAAACCTACGTGCGCAAAAATCATGCGTGTAAAAAACTTGTTGCTATTAGAACCAATGGTTTCCTATGGGAACATTCAGATACTTTATGCGCGTCTAAAATTCCTTCATCTGAACCATTGGTTCTAATAGGCGCACGTTTTTTGACATGCATGATTTTTGCGCATGTAGGTCCCCTTGTGAATGAGCCGTTAACTGTTTTTCCTGGAGCACAGCTCAGTTCAAGGTAATGGGGCTGATTGCAGTTTCCTATACAATTGGTGGCCAGGAGCATTTCTGTGTAGCCAAAGCTTAAGAGAGGGCACAGCACTTAAAGGGTTACTAAAAACATTTAAAGATTTCTAGCATGTTATAGTGTCATGTCAGAAGTTTTGATCAGTGGGGCAGCTGAGACCCCCAAAGTCGCACTGTGCCCATTTGGCTATTTCCAGCTTTGCTCGGAGCTGTGTATGGGCTCCATAAAAAGTCTTTAGAGTCTGTACAGCTATTGACGATAACAACCGAATGGGCATAGTGCTCAGCTCAGCCCCTTGCCCGTCTGTATAAGCACTCCATGGGGGTCTCAGTTCTCGGACACCCACTGATCGAAACATCCCGATGTCGTACAAACATGAAATCTGGCACGACCATTCTTTAGGTCCTAAATAGGAAAAGTAAAGGCGTCACAACTCTATTATTAAATGCTAAGTGCAAAAGTAAGAGCATCCCTAAGTAATATAACTTCCCGGTGTCGTACAAGAGTGAAATTTGGCACAAGCATTGCTTAGGTCCTAAATAAGAAAAGTAATGGAATTACAACTCTATTTTTCATTGCTAATTGCAAAAGTAAGGGCACCCCTATGTAATGTAACTACCCAGAGTCGTACAAGCGTGACATTTGGCGCAAGCATTCTTTAGGTCCTAAGTGAGGAGAGTGGGAGGGGTGGTACATTCTGCAGAGGGACATCAGTACATGCAGCCTGAGGAGAATATAATGCTCTCCTATGTGTATACATATTTTATTCCTCAGTTCCTCTAAAGTAACGACGACTTCATAAAATTTTCCATGCGAACAACAAGTAAAATTAAAATGTTCCAGAAGAGTAAAACATAGAAGAAAAAAATAAAGACATAAGTAGATAAGTCTTAAAAGTAGGCTGGGGGAAGGGTGGATAGGTAAAATGGGTGGAATAAAATATATAATAAAACATATATATTATTTGAGCTTGAATATCCAAAATATCCAGTACATTTCCTCTGAAATGTACTGCTCTACCGTCTCCAGTGGGGCAATACACATTACATTACAAACTTGTTGTGCTCACTAGGGAAGTGCCAGGATATGCTGTATTTTGAGATCCATTCAAAATGTTGAAACAAGGTTTATTTATTCTAGTTCCTCACACACCCTATGCTCACTGATCATGTCTGCTGTCCTATACTAGTCCCTGACACATCCAATGCTCACTGATCATGTCCGTTGTCCTATACTGGTCCATGATACACCCAATGCTCACTGACCATGTCCACTGTCCTACATGGATCCCTGACACACATAGTGCTCACTGATCATGTCCGCTGTCCTATACTGGTCTGTGATACACCCAATGCTCACTGATTATGTCCGCTGCCCTATACCGATCCCTGATCCACCCAATGCTCACTGATCATGTCCACTGTCCTATACCGGTCCCTGACATACCCAATGCTCACTGAGCATGTCCTATACCGATCTGTGATACACCCAAGGTTCACTGATCATGCCCGCTGCCCTATACTGATCGGTGATACACCCAAGGTTCACTAATCATGCATGGTGCCCTATACCTGTCCATGATACACCCAATGCTCACTGATCATGTCCGCTGTCTAATACTGATCCCTGACACACCCAGTGCTCACTAATCATGTCCACTGTCCTATACCAATTCATGACACATCCAGTGCTCACTGATCATGCCCGCTGTCCAACAGTGATCCCTAACACACCCATTGCTCACTGATAATGTCCGCTGTCCGACTCTGATTCCTGTCCCACCCAATGCTCACTGATCGTGCCCCCTGTCCTATCCCGATCCCTGACACACCCAATGCTCACTGATCATGGCCATTGTCTTATATCGGTCCGTGATACACCCAATGCTCACTGATCATGCCCGCTGCCCTATACCAGTCCATGATACATCCAATGCTCACTGGTCATGCTCGCTGCCCTATATCGGTCTGTGATACACCCAATGCTCACTGATCATGCCCACTGCTCTATACCAGTCCGTGATATATTCAATGTTCACTGATCATGTCCGCTGTCCTATACCGTTCCCTGACACACCTAGTGCTCACTGATCATACCCACTGCGCTATATCAGTCCATGATACACGCAATGCTCACTGGTCATGCCCGCTGCCCTATATTGGTCTGTGATACACCCAATAGTCCCTGATCATGCCAACTGCCCTATACCAGTCCATGATACACCCAATGCTCACTGGTCATGCCCGCTGCCCTATATCGGTCTGTGATACACCCAATGCTCACTGATCATGCCCACTGCCCTATACTAGTCCGTGATACTGCCAATGCTCACTGATCATGTCCGCTTTCCTATACTGTTCCCTGAAACACCTAGTGCTCACTGATCATGTCTGCTGTCCTACACTAATCCCTGACCCACCCAATGCTCACTGATCATGTCCGCTGTCCTATACCGATCCCTGACCCACCTAATGCTCACTGATCATGTCCGCTGTCCTATACCGATCCCTGACCCACCCAATGCTCACTGATCATGTCCGCTGTCCTATACCGATCCCTGACCCACCCAATGCTCACTGATCATGTCTGCTGTCCTATACCGATCCCTGACCCACCCAATGCTCACTGATCATGTCCGCTGTCCTATACCGATCCCTGACCCACCCAATGCTCACTGATCATGTCCGCTGTCCTATACCGATCCCTGACTCACCCAATGCTCACTGATCATGTCTGCTGTCCTACACTAATCCCTGACTCACCCAATGCTCACTGATCATGTCCGCTGTCCTATACCGATCCCTGACCCACCCAATGCTCACTGATTATGTCCGCTGTCCTACACCAATCCATGACACACCCAATGCTCACTGATCATGTCTGCTGTCCTATACCAATCCCTGACACACCCAATGCTCACTGATCATGTTCGCTGTTGTATACTGATCCCTGACATACCTAGTGCTCACTGATCATATCTGCTGTCCTATACTGATCCCTGACACACCTAATGCTCAATAAGCATGCTCCAGGGGAGCTCCATGATTGGGCATGAAGGAACGACTACAATTGGTGGATTGTGCTGTGCATTATGAATCCATGATCCGTGAATACTTTAGTCTACAGGAGCTGCAGGAGTCTTGTAATGTTAATATCCTCATAGGTGTTTTATTTCCCTTATAATAGATGTTATGTTTTCTTCGGTGGGGGTATCACCAACAGGCTTGTAGTTGCCCTGTGGCAACAATTCTGACAGCGCCATTTAAATCCCCCAAACAATGTTACGGGGAGCCATACAGGTGATATGGCAGCTGTGGGCATTCTGAAAGGCCACAGGGCTGTCATGGCAGAATGCCTATCAAACCATCCCTGTAGGGTGGCTTGATAGACTGCCTGCCCGATATCAGTATAATATAATGCAATGGCATTGCATCCTACTGCAGGAGCGATCAAAGCATCACAAGTTTAGTCCTCTGGGGACTAAAAAAGAACGTAAAAATAAGATCAAGAAAGTTTTACTAATTATTTTTTTTTAAAAGTAATGAAAGTAAAAACAAAAACACCTTTTGCCATATTTATAATAAAAAAATCTAAATAAGGGCGCCCACCCACTGGCGTTTGCGATTTTCGTGCGTGAAAAACGCAACGGACTGAAAAAAAAAATGCAAGTGGACAGGAACACATTCAATTCTAATTGCTCTTCAGAAAAAACGCAAAACGCAAAGGAAAAAAAATAGCCAGTGGGTGGGAGCCCTAATAAATCAAAAATACATATTTGGCATTGGTACGTTCGTAAAAGTTCAATCTATCAAAGTAACGCATTATTTACCCCGCATGGTGAACGTCGTCAGAAATAAAAAAATAAAGAACGCCAGAAATGCACTTTTTTGGTCACCCAGTCTTCAAGAAAAAAATGCAATAAAAAGCAATCAAAAAGCCGTAAGCATTCAAAAATGGTACCAATGCAAATACAGGACGTCGCACAAAAATTGGGCCCTCATACAACTAGGTCAACGGAAAAATTAAAAAGCTATTGCGTGCAGAAGATGCAGCAGAAAATTATTTTAAAAAATGAAATATCTATGAAAGCAAATACAAGTAGTACAGCAAAAAAAAAAAAAAAACAATACAATTTTGGTATCGTAGTAATCGTACTGACCCGTAGAATAAAGCTATCATGTCATTTTTGTTGCAGTTTATGCGCCGTAGAAACAAGTCGCACAGAAAGATGGCAGAATTTCATCCTTTTTCCATTTCTCTCCACTTTTTCATTACATTATATAGTACATTAAATAGTAACATCGAAAAATACAGCTAGTCCTGCAAAAAACAAGCCCTCATACAGCGACGTCGATGGATAAATAAAGGAGTTATGATTTTTTAAAAGGGGAGAGGAAAAAATAAAAATGAAAAAACGAAAAAAAGCTTAGTCACTAAGGGGTTAAACCTACGTTTGGCAAGGGTGTAGCTATAGCAGGTGCAGAGGTAGCAGCTGCTCCCTGCTGCTAGTGCCTGTAGGGGCCCGAAGGCCCCTTAACTACATATGATCACACCAGTATTGTAAATGGCACATGGTAGGTGGAGGCCCTGTTACATATTTTGCATTGGAGCCTATAAGCTTCAAGTTACACCTTTGAAAACTATGCAACTCAATTCTTTATACCGTAAAGACGAGCAGATCTTCGAATCCGGCAAAGCCAAGGCTCATCTGTAATTTTCACCTTTAAACATGGTTTCACCTTTAAATATACGTTTTATCTACTTAAAAAGTTAGGAAACTCTGTAAGGCCCCGATCAGACAAGCATTTTTTTTTTTTGCGCACATATAGGGCTGAGCGCTGTGACCAATCAGATGCAGCGCTCAGCTGTCATTCAATGGTTGAGCGCTGCCTCTGATTGGTCACAGCGCTCAGCCAATCAGAGGCAGTGCTTTCTGGAGGCAGGGATTTTTAAATCCCCGGCCAGAAGAAAATGCTGAAGAACACTGCCGGGGAGCCAGAGAGAAGAAACGCCTGAGCCCCGACAGCACCACTAGGTGATGTATTCATTTTTTTTATTTTTTCATCATCAGCGCTGGTCTCACTTAAAGCAATGGGAGAACATAGCGATCCTCTGCCACAGCTGTGACAGGTGTGGCAGGGGGTTCTTTCGTCCCCACTGCAGTCCCCTCATCACTGAACACTGTGACAATGCTGTCACAGTGTTCAGTGATGAGGGGATTCCCTGTTGGGAATCTTTATGCACTGCACGGACCTTACCTGATGGCCTATCTTCTGCAGGTGCAAGTATTTTGCGTCGGTAAAAAACGGACATATAAACACTGCATAGGAAACTAATGGTTCTAATAGATGTGCTTTTTTGTGCACATAGGCGTGCGCAAAAAAACGCTTGTCTCACTTCGCCCTAAAGGACCATTATTGATGCACTTATCCTGAGCTACAGCACTTTAAGTCCACAGCTACAGTGTTCATTTATCTGGTCTCAGAGCTTAAATCTCCCAGCATTACTTGCTGGCTCAGTGTCTGCACACAGACATTGTTTTATTTGTCCTTTTTAGTGGACGGAGCAAGCAGCCATTGGTATAGCTTCAGAAGTCACAACAGTCACAATCGCAACTGGGCCTCTAACCCTGGGGGGCCTAAAGAGCAATCTCAGCAGTCGCAAGTCCTCTGAAGCTCTTGCCAGGAATAGGAGATCTAAATCCATACTCACACTGGTATAGCAGTTTATCAGAGCGTGGCTCCTGCATCCATCACATGTATCATTAGTGCACAACCTATGAAGGCCTTGCACAACATAGCACAGCTCCCCCCTCCCCCTGCATCGGAGAGGGGGTGGAATGGGATATCAATCAGAGAAGATATCACCTGTGATCGCTAGAGGTACTTGCACTGTAATCACTATCATCCTGTAAAACTGGTATTATATGGTAACTACAATATTTAGGGGTATATTAGAGCTGAACTGTTCTATCTGAGCCTGTTGTGTTATAAAGGTTGTCTTGTGGTGTCTCTGATCTGTATGTATAGAGTTTACATTTTTGGAGGGAAAGTGGGTGCAAGGCATACCCATAGCATCATCCCTGGCTGCTAGTGCTGACTAGTAGCTAGAAAGGGTAAAGGAGGAACCAAGCTGAAGCTATGCTTCTGCTAGCAGTTTGCAGCATCCCTAAACTCCAGTTGCGCACTGTTCTGGCTCTCATAGATGCCTGTATCTAGTCACAAAAGAAATATACACAGTGAATACTTTTATTAGAGACATCCATCCAGTAGAGCGTTGGACCTTCTTTGCTCTTCAGAACTGCTGCAATTAGTCCTGTTGTCCATTCACAGGTATCGGAGGACCAAAGGGGGGCTAAGAAAACATTCCTCACATCATTACTCTACCTTTACCAACCTGCACTCTTCACACCTGGTAGGAAGAGCTCATCAATTCATGCTGCTTGCGCCAAATTTTGACCCTCCCGTCAGCATGGTGCAATAAAAATCTGGATTCATCTGACCAGGTGATGTTTTGTCCACAGCGTAGTATCCAGTTTTTGTGCTCTTTTGCTCACTGGAGGCTGATCTTTCTGTTTTTGTAGGCAGCAATGGCTCAAAAACTGGTCATCTGCTCTTATAGCCAATCCATTCTAAGGCTGCCTGTAGGGACGTAACTATAGGGGATGCGGTTGCACCCTGGCCCAGGAGCCTTAGGGGGTGGATAAGACTTATCTTTTCATATAGGGAGCCCAGTACTATGGCTAAAGCATTATAGTTGGGGGCGCCATTACAGATTTTGCATTGGGGCCCAGGAGCTTCACGTTACGCCTCTGGCTGCCTGAACACGGGTGGGTTGGACCCAGCATGCCGGATCTAACCCAGTGCCTGGCAGGCGACCCCAGCGTACCTCTCCGGTTTCTTCTCTTCTCTGCTGCGAATGTGCCAGCCAGCGTGCCAGCGCACATGCACAGTAGAGATGGAAGCTGGCCGTGCGTAGCTCGCACAAAATCGCAGCATGCCGCGATTTCTTCCCTGAAATCGATTTCCGCTTGTGGGCATAGCAGCCTATGGGCTGGATTTGCTGCAGAATTCGGAAGCAGAATCCCAGCTCCGAATTCTGCAATGCAAATCTACCCGTGTGCAGGCGGCCTGAGGAACAAGTTGTGCTATCAGATATGTTAGTTGGAGGAGTTGTATTTGGTTGTCATTTGCTTGACATAGAAACATGGAAAATTGATGGCAGAAAAAGCCCTCCTGGTCCATCTAGTCGGCCCTGATATTATTTCCTTTTTATTTCTCTCTTAAGACACATCTATGTTTGTCCCAGGCAGCTTGAATTCATTTATTATTGATTTTCCAACCACATCTGCTGAAACTTCGTCCCAAGTATCTACTACTCTTTCAGTAAAATAACATTTCCTGACGTTGATTTTGATTTTTACTCAAACTAATCTCAGATCGAGCCCCCTTGTTTTTGTGTTTAGCTTTTTTATAAAAGCACTTCCTTCCTGAACCGTACTTATATCTTTAGGGCTGACTATATCTTTCCGGTCAGAAGTTCCATACAAGACCAGGTCATTAGGTAAAGAGTACAACACCAGGATGGGGCTAATCAAAAGCATCATTAATACATCAGTCAGACTTTTAGCACTTCCCATGGTCTTGCCTCCAGGTTTTTATTCTGTGCTCATATCCCAAAAATGCAAAGAGTTGAAAATGGCACTGCCAGGGAACCAGTGCAACTGCATCTTTTGCCCTATGGTTAAATTGGTCCTGTTAGTACCAGCTGCCTGTCCATCGCTGGCGATATTCCGCCGTGGGGGAGCCCTGACAGGTCTCACCGTGGAGAATCACGGCATGCCGCAATTTAGATTCCGCGAGCGGAGAATCGCTATGATTCTCTGTCGTGGACGCCGGCTCTGCTCTTTCCATAGCAACGCTATGGAAAGCTTCTCACAGCGTAATTGCCAACGGATTTTCGCCCGTGCTGGTAAGAGTATAATTACAGTGGTTACATTTGCTTTAGGAAACTCTAAAGGTTCTCGTGTTCCATCTAAGGAGACTAGTGCTATTTTTCTGAGTTACAGTAGGGGAGCTGGAGGTGCAGTTCCGAAGCTGGATTGAAGACCCATAGTAAAGGGCCTGTGTCTCTGATATGGTAGACTCTCAGTGTAGCAGAAAGAGAGTGCATAAATCTGATTCAGAAAAAGAGTAAGTCATACCTATCAAAAGCTGTCAGGAAGGGAACCCTGTTGTCTTGCAGTGCTGATGTCCTGGAGTTGAGTCTGACCATAGGGATTTGTATGTTCTCCCCATGTTTTGTGGATTTCCTCCAGATTCTTCGGTTTTACCTAACACTCAAAAAAATGTATCAAAAGAGTAAATTTGGAGCCCCAACGGAGACAGGCATCAATGTGGGTGGTTACAATGTCTGTACATTGCTGTGGAACATATTGGCATTGTGTTAATGAATAAAATATTGACAATAGCCTGGGGGTAAGTACAGACAGAAGAGTAAATCTGGAAGCAGGTCCGGAAATAATAGAACAGGTGGCTCTCTTTTTCCACATCTGAAACAGGCAGTCGAGTTATCCCCATCTATAGTGAAGCTGCGTCTAGATGATATTTGACCAATGTGGAGGATCTTCAGAAACCAGTAGATGCAACCCTATTGTAATTCACAGCTAAAGTCTGATACTGAGCTGTGTGAATATCTCCAAGAGTCCAATGGATCCAGAAAATATAAAACCAATTGTTATATTAACCCTTTCCAATCCACTGTCTGACGTCTAAAGACATTCTGATTGAAGGCTGTACAGCTCCGATGTCGGACGACATCCAGCAGGGTATTCTTTCTGTAGATTACTGGCCGCTCTGTTGTCGGGGGCCTCTCCAGCATGTTCCATACCGCAGTACTGGCTATAGCCAACAGAATGCGCCATTGTATAATGACAGAAAGAGAAAGCCCCCTAGGAACCCAGAATCCAAAATTGGATTGCAAAGGGTTAAACTGATCCTGTTTAAGGCCAGGTGCACACTTTCCGTGTGTGCAAGCTATACCCACAGAATCAGGCGCAACTTGCGCTGGCACTATTTATTTTATATTTTCCTTTCTGTGATTTTAATGATGTTAGTGGAACCTTGCCGCAGGATTGTGGGCTCACGTATTTTGGCCAAAATATTAACCAATACCTTGTGTTTATCGGCATTTATCTGTACAATGCAGTGCTGCTTTAAATGCTGGGGGAGCCCAGAATGCCAGTGCCGGTGTGGTTCACCTTTGAGGTGCAGGGCAACCAACTGGGTTCAAATATGGAGTCATTAATAGTTTGTAAGCCTGCATAGTGCACTACATAGTACACTCTGCATTTACTCTTTTGTGCAGTAGCAAGCATTAAGCAGACACCCTGCTCAATATAAGGAGGGTTTGTGAGTGGTTGTTCATCAGTGTCCTCCACATGTGTTATTTGCTCCTCCATTTAGCAGTCTGGTTGTCTGCATATTGAGGGATAAGTGGTGTCCATACCTGCCCCCTTGTAACAGTATATCAGTGAGTATATGGCCGCTTTCCGTGATTTTTTTGTCTGTTTTATATCTTGCTTTCATGATTTTAACTCACCAGATTGACATGTAAGTGAGGCTCAGCCTCAGGAACCGCATGAACATTGGGGCTTTGTGGGGACCAGCAGGCGTTATTTGCTTATTGTGTGCGGTAAACTGCGGGTTATTATTTTAATATACTATTCTATAATTGTGACGGCCCAGTGAGCTGCCTGATCTTGTGATCTAGAGAGACCTGTGGTAAAGTGGATGCCCAATCTGAGTGCTTATATCGTGACGTCTACGAGGTTGTGCATCTCGGTGGAGAAACACGGCCCCTACAGGCTGAGAACACATCTAAGTTACATGAAACAGAGTTTGTAACGGCCTACAGCCTCTTGATGTAATCAGGTGACTCACTGTGGCCTGGTTGGGGACAAGACGTAATATGGGTGTATGCATCACCATTTTTATGTTGTAACATAACAGTTAAAATGCAATGTTTAACTATATTTGTGCCCTTCTATGAAGTCAAAAATGTATTTCCGTTTCAGTAAAGTTCCGTTTTTGCCTAAGTGCTGCTTCCATCCTGTCACTGCTGGGCCATAATACCATTCAGCTGTTTACACAGGGGATGTCAACCAGTTTTTTGGTGCAAACTGAACCAGAATTATTTAGCTTAATAAACTTCCCCATATAATTGTTCAAGACATAAAAATATAAAACTAAATAACATTTAACCCCTAGTACCTCATTTATATCTGCAAATCAGCATTTCCGTCCAGAGGCTACAGACTATAAAGGCCCATTTAGACACAACGATTATCGCTCAAAATTTACTCAAGAGCCATCCTTTGAGCGATAATCATTGTGTGTAACTGCACTGACATCGTGCAGTTTTCATTAAGCCGTTGCTCATTGTTGCAGGGAACAGCTGGCTGCAGAGAATAAGCACCTCCCCCCCCCCCCCCCCCCACACACACACTTGTCCTCTGCATCCTCCGCTGGGAGCACTCAGCTGAATGACAGCTGGGCGCTCCCAGCGAGGAACAGCTGGATGCAGAGAACAAGCACCTCCCCGCCCCCATCCCCCCCCCCGCTTGTCCTCTGCATCCTCTGCTGGGAGCTCTCAGCTGAATGACAGCTGGGCGCTCCCAGCGAGGAACAGCTGGATGCAGAGAACAAGCACCCCACCCCCACACACACACACACACATTTGTCCTCTGCATCCTCCGCTGGGAGCACTCGGCTGTATGACAGCCGGGCACTCTCAGCGGGGAACAGGGGACAGGCCCTGCTTGTCTTCTGTGTTCCCCACTGGGAGCTGGGAATGATTACCTTGCGGTGTAAATGGACACAACAATTATCGCTCAAAAAATATCTTTTGAGCGATAATTGTTGTGTCTAAATGGGCCTTTATGACATAATCCACAAATCAGTTAGTTACCATGTTCTAAAAATTTCTATCCAGTAAAGTCCCATAATCAACTAAAACTATAATCACATCTTTGCTGCAGCTTCTGTTCACAATGGAAGTCATAATGCTGTGCCAAACGGTGCTTAAGGAACTCCACTGACTTATAATGGAATCCATTATAGATTTCCAGCGTTTGATGAATGCATGTTGCACTATTCTTGCCTCCAGCATTGATGAAAACCCCTGATAGAACGTCAAAAGGCCAAACTTTTTTTTCAAGAACACTTTTTTTTCAATTGATCCCGTCCACGTGATAAGGTGATCGCCATTGGTCTAATTTCAAAATCCCTTGTGATGAGCTATTATTACCCAAAGGAAGTTGGTGCTGACTATACATTTGCCTTGAAGTGAAAGAATGTACTAAAGCGAATGGCTTTGACTCCTCAGGGGAGGTCCCGTGCATTGTGCCCCACCTCTAATGATGTCAATTTGCTCTAATAGGCCAATAGAAATAGGCTTGTTGAGATGAGACCTTTTATTCTACTGTCACAGATGTCAGTGTGCGATACTCACCATTTAGCTTAATCTAATCTCCCTGTCGAGGTAAAATGGTCCAATAACAGCTGAAAATAATTTATCATATGACCTAAATAACATAAAAATGTGAGAAATACAGCATAAATCCCCCTTCTACAATTGTCAAGACCTGTTCACCCCTGTGGATCTACAGGGCTACGGAAAGTCCTAACTTTACTTACGTGTTTTTTTTCTCTAACGGATTAACTATATGTACCCATAAACGAAACGCTAGTCGCTCATCCATTACATTTCTAATATAACGTCTCGTTTTGTACATTTATCTAAATAACATTCTAGAAACCTAGAAAAGAAACACAAAGCATGGAATATTGGAATAAAGAGACCATCACAGAGCGACAACAAGCCACTTAACAACAGGTACAATTAGCCCGAACTGCTGCTATATCTTTAAGTATATGGGAAGAATGATACTCGGTGTGTTAATTACATTACGAAATGATGGTTGTTACTAAGAATTCTCTCTGAAATAACCACATCCTAGTAAAACACGTACCCGGTGAGTGATTACATCTGACTTTGTACAAGCATTTATTCCGTGTAAGAGACCAAGTAAAATTGTTTTTGTTCTATTGTATTTGCCCTACTAATTACCCAGGGGGAAATTAACGTACGGTTACCCAGATCCCGCCGAGCACTTATTTCCGAAAAATTATAAGGTGTTTAATGCGGCTCTGTGTGTTTACATTGTGCCCGGTGCTTAGAAAGTCATTGTTTATTAGCATCTGAACAGAATCTTTGTGTATTAATATAACCTTTTCACATAAACACAGTTCACTAAACACATACAACATTAAAATTGATGAAGCAAACCTTAATGAATGAAGAAAATTCTTTTATGCATCAAGAGTCATCAATAAATCCAACTTGGTGTTTTCATGTTTCTTGCTCATTTCATTCCCCACCCGCTAGCTGCCCAAGCAATTAATCTGCTGTTCCTTCCTCACCCACATCCTTCAGACTCTGGTTGCACCACTGGTTCCCCTTCCATCTTGTCTTCAATAGCCTGTATGTATAATGATATGATAACATGGCTAGATTATAGTATGGACATCAAGGGCAATTCTCCAGCATGTCATCCCTTATGTGTGACCCGCTTAAAAAGTCCTCTCTGGTGACTCTATGCAAATAAATGTCATGCAGTCTGCTGGGGTATTGCTTAGTTATAGAAATGTATAGAAATAGGATGGCACTATGGAGGCATTGACTGTTAGGACACTAATATTTGGCACTGTATAGTGATATTATTTAAGCACGATATAGCACTGTTATTCATTCTTGCCAACTCTTCTGGAATGTCAGGAAGACTTTCTGAAACGGGATTCCAGAAAGAGTTGACACATAGTTCGGGCATCCCAGTCCCCTCCCCATTACTGTGCTATATAGCTGAATGTCTAGTGAGAGGATACAGCTCTCGGACAGTGATGCAGTGCATATTGCATTTGTGCAACTCCCCAGTAGGTTGCCATGCTTCCGCTATTTTACTCTGTTGACCTGGTAATGGTCACCTCCTCGCCAGTCCTTGTAGCTGCAGTGTTTTAAAGGGGTTACACCCCAAGATTGATTTTTATCATCTATCCATGGAGTAGGTGATAAAAGTCTGATCGGTGGGGAATATCACCAATCGCAAGAACAAGGGCTCCTGTGCCACCTCACTTCCTCGCTGAAGGCTTACTGTACCCTCTACAGTGAGAGATAGTTTGAATGGAGCAGCAGTCAAACCTGCATGGTGCTACTCCATTCATCTTCAGTGGGGGTGATGGAGATAGCCAAGCGCTTATACTCAATTATTTCCATCAGCCCCATCGAAATGAATGGAGCGGTACCGCGCATGTGTAACAGGGAAGGGGACATTTACAGTAAGTTATACTGTGCCTGTCATTATAAAACATATGTTGTGTTCTGTGTCTTCAAGAAATGGTGGGAAAGAGGAGTCAGAGAACTAGGATTTAGGAACGAAGGGGAGAGGAAGTAATATGAGAAGCAGGAGCAACATTATGAAGTATTTCCTCACAGCAACACTGGGCAACATATGCAAAAAATGGTCCTACAGATCACTTGTCACCAAGACAATAAGCGAGAGACTTTGCCATGCAAACAGTTCACCTAGCTAGATAGGCTTACCGACTCTTCTGTTCTCATCCTTGACCTAATTAGAAATCCTTTCTCCCGCCCTCCAATCACTCCATGCAGCAGGGGCTGAGCATTATCCTGCTGGAAAATACTTCTTGGAAGCCGCCATGACAGGAACACATGTGACTGCAGGATGTCCTAAACATATCTCTGAGCTGTCATTGTCCCTTGTACCATTACTTCCGTAGGGAGGACCGACTGTCATTTGCGATGCCCCGCCAGACCATCACACCAGCAGTGGAGGCTGTGTGCCGCTACACAGCAAAGGTAGGATTGAGGAGCTCACCCCGAGTTCTCCAGACACAAACACGGCCGTTGTCAGTGTCCAAACGGAATGTGGATTCATTGCTGAAGACAACCCGGTTCCACTCTGTAGTAGTCTAGTTTCAACATTCACGTTATCAGTGCAAACGGAGGCGACAGTGGGTGTCAAAGGCAGTACACATAATGGGGACCTTCAGCCAAGAACCTGGAAATGGTTCTAATAGACATAGGGGCATGTAACGATAGTGCCACCTGTCTCTGGATGGGAGACAATGAAAAAGTTGGAGGTGCTCAAGCTTGTAAGATGATCAGATGATCCTCTCTACTGGTGGTCTGTTGGGGCGTCCTGATCCTGGTCGCCTTGTATGCCCTCGCGCATCCACTGGTCCCAGCACCTCCTAACGGTCTGGTCAGAACGGCCCAGGTGGTGAGCAACATCATCAATATGACCATCCATCTTTTCGCATTCCAATAATGCTCCCCCTCTGAAATTCTCCTAACTTGGTCAAATCTCTTTGGTTGCATCATAAAGATGTCTAGTGGTTAACATGCTACACAGAAGTAGAAAAAGAGGTCACTACACACAAGGAGCATCTGGGAGGCTTTTTATAGGTCAAGGATGGAGACAATATTAGGGCATTAGGTGGAAAGACTGTTCATCTAATCACACCACAGCTTTAACCATTTACATATCTGCCTGAGATGTAAATGCATGCCAAGTTTTTCAGAAAAACGACAACTCCTTCTAGGGGTTTGATTTTTTTTTTTACAATGAATTTACATAATATTGATTTGAAGGAATGCTGCCATCCAATAGGTGGTACTGCAGAGGTATTATTCCATCTTTCTTATTTACATATATTACCCAGTACAGCATGCATGGCCTTATAAGTCTTCTCACTCACCTCCTAGGTGTCTCCACACACCTTCTAGATGCTCTCCTTAAGGAGAGACAATAGGTCTCCTGACCTACGTCATAGGCTTTATGTTAATGGTTATTTTGGCTTGGTGTTCAATTCCCAATCATTGTTTTAAAGACTTGTTTAAAGAGTCTGACATTGATTTGAAGGAATGCTGCCATCCAATAGATGGCGCTGCAGAGGTATTATTCCATCTTCCTTCTTTGGATATAATATATATGTCATGGATGTAACACAGCTTAGGTCTAGAGTCTGCACACTGGGGAGCTGGTCTAGGATCTGTAGATGAGGGGAACTTGTCTGCAGTCTGTATATAGGGGGTCTGGGGTCTACATACTAGACGTCCCAGCTACCTTTTCCCCAGCAAACAGTTAATCAACATCAGGCTCTCCTATATGGCCCTTTTCCACGTACCAACAGTCGCTTAAATGATTGCACGAACGCTGACGTCGCCTCTAAGGTCGTCAGCGCTCGTGCAGAGTGTCTAGACTACAGACATCGCTGGCTTCTCGCTGAGCGCTTATGTGAAGCACTGAGCAGGGAGCATTTACACACAATGAGAAGCCAGCAACCCAGCGATTGTTTTTTTGCTAACTGAAATTCAGCGATAAATATCCGCGAATGCATTTCTAATGAACAATTATTGCTCAAATTTGATTGTTTTAGCAAATTTTGAATGATTATCGTTACATGTAAACGGGCCATTAGACAGCTTTGACTTTGTGCTGTAATAAGCTCAGTTATGGTTCCTACAGTTACATAATTCAGATGGTATATGGGTGACCTCCATTGGCTGTTTTACATTACTGCAGTTTGTGTATTTCTCTATGGACTGATGTGTGTGACTTTCCATTAGCTGAAGAGGTCAGGTGGGGGATCTGGAGGACTTGAGATCATAGAAAGCTGCAAGCCGGAGAGCAATTCCAGTGATACTGAGTCTTAAGAGAGATTGCATTGCCGAGAGAGAAAGCTGCCAAAGGAGTGAGGAGTCAGCTTGGGGAGCCATGGAGGACGTGTCCTGGAGATTATGGCCTGTTAGAGAGGGATAGTGGCATGAGAAAGGAGGCAGCTGGTGTTTGAGAAGGGCAGCTCCATGGCATGCCAGAACAAATGTCGCTGAGAGAACAAAGCTGCAGGGACTAGAGCCAGAGAGACTTCTACAAAAGATCCACATCATTCTGCAGCTCTGCAAATTTGGGTATCCTCAACAGATGTCCAAATATGTGTCACTTAGATTACGGTATCGAACACACTGGGGATATGTAAGTGAGGTGGGCCCTCAGGAAAAGCTCCAACATGTGCAAACGAGTAGTGATGTAATGTCCCTTTTTGTGATTACTTCTTATGTACAATTGTTTATCTGTTATAAGTGTTAAAATGGATGTCTTGCACTTATGTTCTGTCTTTTCATTCATCACTGTGCCCTGTTCTCTGTCAGGTCCCCCCCTCCCCATGGGTTTTCCTATTTCCTAGCAACAGATTGGGAAGAGGGGCTAAGCAAGTGACAAGGAGAGAGCTTGTGACTGGAGGATTAGTCCTCCGCATGGGTTAGTTGAGAGTAGGGAGATAAATAGGACTAGAGAGGGAGGATAGAGAGGGAGGAGTCAGGAGAATGGAGAGGATGAAGTAGCTGCAGAAGGAGGAAGATAAGAAGAGTCTGTGCAGTAAGAAGGGAAAAAAAGCATGAGAACAAGAATCAGAAGGTATGGGGAAGTAAGAGCCAGAATTGGTGGGGAAGAGAGAGAGCAGAACAGAGGACTCAGGTGAATATCAAGTTAGATAAAGCAACAGAAACAGCAGTCAAGTAGGAAGGAAATAGAAGATGTATCTAGAGTTACCATTTCCCTAGTAATGTGTCTAAATGTATGATTCTGCACTTAAACCTATAATCATCTACCTCAAGAAAGATTTAATGCTGTTGGTATGAAAGTAACTTACGAAAAGTCTCTCTCTCTGGTAAATAAAGTGTTTTATTGTTTCACCGTTCAACCTGCCTCCTGGAGTCTCTTCTCACCACCGTTAACATCTGCAATGAAGTACCACACTACACTTCAGGGGATAGGACCATTTGCGTTTATATTATTTTTTTCCCTTTGTATTATTATTTTGTCCGGAACAGGTCTCGGCCTGTATATGGACTGGCGTCATGAACTTGACAACCTTACCACCGTACACTGCCCAACCTCATGGACAGCATCAAATGCCAAACTGGAAACGCCATGCACACTGCATTTTTCCCGCAGGCGTGGTTCATGAGGAGGGAATAGTGGAGCCACTGCTGTACTTTTTCTGTCACCTGGACCCCTTCACGGTCCAGCCGGTCTGTGTGCACCACAGTGACTAAAAATGCAGGTCTGCCAGTTAATATATGTGAGTTTGAGCCAACACCAGAGAAACACATATTCATTCATCAGTGACAGACAACTTTGGACAACACTTGCATAACTTTCAGACTGTGTGCTGGAGACCGCCATTGCTGGGTTGAAATGTTTGCTGTTCATTTGTTCTAAAGTTGAAGTGTGTTGCTGATCTTTGTGATTTATAAAAAATTGTTTCCATATCCCACTCACTTTAGAGTTAAGCATACTCTTAGTTAAAGTCAGTTAGGTTGCCTAGAAGTTTGAGTAAACACTAGAGATGAGCGATCACCAAAATGTTCGGGTGCTCGCGAGCCGAGCTTTTTGTAATGCTCGAGAGTTCGTTTCGAGTAACGAACCCCATTGAAGTCAAGTTGAAAACAATGGTCTGCCGGCACCTCTGAATTGTTTTTCATGGAAGAGCTTTACAAATAAGCCCTTCCCTGAAAAACAATAATTTTAGTGTAAAAAAATAAATAAATAAAAAACTTACCTCTCCGCCGCTGCCGTGTTCCCCGCAGGGATGCAGAGCACATCTGCCGCATGCGTGTTTCCTTCATCTCCGCTAGTAAAAAGAATTCCTTGCTGCTGCACCTGCCGCATCTCTGACAGATGCAGCAGAGAAATTCTTCAATTCCCTACCGCAGTGGTCATGTGTGGAGGATCCTGCTGCTGGCTCCCTGTCATTGGATTACAGGGAAGGGCTTTAAATATAATATATATAATTGCCGAATGAATGACAGTCGAGAGCTGCCTGTGATTGACTGAGCATCTCAGCCAATCACAATCAGCTCTTTAAGCAGGCGGGGATTTTAAATCCTCGCCTGCTCAAAGAACAGGACCACAGAGCCAGGGACAGCGCAGAGAAGATGCAGCTGAGCCCCAGCAGCTGAAGGAAGGTGAGTATGTATTTTTTTGTTTTTTACACTACTTTACTGGTTTTTCAAGGAAGGGCTTATATTTGAAGCCCTTTCCTAAAATCCAATGACAGGGAGCCGGCAGCAGGATCCTCTACCGCAGCTGTCATGTGTGACAGCTGCGGTAGGGAATTGAAGAATTCCTCTGCTGCATTTGTCACAAATATGGCAGGTGCAGCAGCAGGGAATTCTTTTTACTAGCAAGGATGAAGGAAACATCTGCCGCATGCGGCAGATGTGCTCTGCATCCCTGCGGGGGACACGGCAGCGGCGGAGAGGTAAGTTTTTATTTAATTTTTTACACTAAAATTATTGTTTTTCAGGGAAGGGCTTATATGTAAAGCTCTTCCCTGAAAAAGAATGCAGGGGTGCTGGCAGAGCATTGTTTTCAATGGAGCCGCCGGCAGCAGCCGCAGCTCCATTAAAAACAATTTAGTGTGTGTCCTGTCCATCTGCACTATATTATAAGACTGTACTCATTTTACACCATCTATTTTTTGCTAAAGTGTATGCAAAATACTATTTTGCATACATTTTAGCAAAAAATAAACATGTGGGAAGGAGAGGGTGAAATTTTCTTGAGCACCTGAGCACCACTTGGTGCTCGCTCGAGTAACGAGTACTTTCGAGTATGCTAATGCTCGGACGAGCATGCTCGCTCATCTCTAGTAAACACGCATTGCACATCTATTAACAGAAGCTTCTGCTGCCAACTTTAATATATATACTTTTGTAAGCTTGTAAGCATGGTGTCCACATCGTACTCTGATTGCTCAGTCTCCTGCACCCGCTCCCCCTCCCCCACGCGTGACACAATCATGTCCCTGTTCTCTTTAATGTATTCATTAATGACCTCATAGAGGGATTACACATTAAAATGCCAACTTTTGCAGATCATACGAAACGGTGTAAAGTAACAGAGGGCGGTTACAAATAGATCTGAATGAGTTGGGGGCTTAGGCAGAAAAGTGGCAAAGGAGGTTTAACACTGATAACTGTAAGGTTCAGCTCTGCACATGGACAGAGGAAATACTTGTCACCATTACACAGTAAATGGGAAACCACTGGGTAACACTAACATGGAAAAGAACCAGTGCCAGGAAAAATAAAATTACGGGGCGCATCAAAAGAGACATAGATTTACTTGATGTCTATGAATTCTAACATTTAGGCAGAGCAAACTAAGACAGACAGTCTTAAAATGTGCCAGATTCATCATAGTGACTCATGCTGGATGGTAAATCTGTCAAAATTTAAGACTGTCTAATCTAAGTTTGTACCACCTATTAGCTCACTTAGCTTGTAACAAAAATGCCTCAGTAAAAGTGTCTGAACATGTCTAATAGCACATAGTGATTGTGGCGCAAAGCATGTAGGACAGTTTTCTGTAAATCTGCCCCATTGTTCTTCCACTTTACAAATCACTAGTCGGACTACACATGGAATAGTGAGGCTTATTTAGTATTGAAAGTTCAGCAGTTTTCTGATGCAAATGGAGCTAGATAACTGTCAAATATGCTCTGACACTTGTGGCACCCATTTTTACAACCCCATTTCAAAAAATGTTGGGACAGTGTGTAAAATGTAGATACCCTGTTTCCCTGAAAATAAGACATACCCTGAAAATAAGGCTTTTTGAGGATGCTTGAAATATAAGCCCTACTCCAAAATTAAGCCCAGTTAATTAAAAAAGTCAATTTAAATAGTGTCCAGGCAGCTATACATGTAAAAAAGTGAAACCTTTTTGAACAAAAATTAATATAGGGCACTGTCTTATTTTCGGGGAAACACGGTAGATGTTAAGGAAAAAAGAAAGCAATGACTTGGAAATCTCATCGAACCATATTTTATTCACAATAGAACATAGAACACATATCAGAAGGTGAAAGGGGGTTAATTTTGAAAAATTAACTCATTTAGAAATTGATGGCAGCAACACATCTGAAAAAAGTTGGGACAGGGGTAACCAAAAGCTTGAAAAGAAAGTGGTACTGATAATAACCAGCTGGAGGGTCAATTTTCTACTAAATCAAATGACTGTGAATAAAAATGGCATTTTAGAGAAACAGAGTCTCTCCAAAGCAAAGATGGTCAGAGGTTCATTAATCTATAAAAACCTGCATCTAAAATTTGTAGAACAATTTTAGAAAAATGTTCCTCAATATAAAATTGCAAAGAAGTTGAATATGCCACTATCTGCAGTACACAATATCATCAAAAGATTCAGAGCTTCTAGAGACATTCATGTGCACAAGGGACAAGGTCGACAGTCAATATTGGATGCTCGAGATCTACGGTCCCTCAGGCGTCACTGCATTAAACACAGGCATGATTCTGTAATGTAAATCACTGCATGGGCTCAAGAATACTTCCAGAAATCTTTGTCTGTGAACACAGCTCACCATGCAATCCATAAATGCAAGTAAAAGCTGTATCATGCAAAGAAGAAGTCATATAACAACATAACCCAGAAACTCCGACGTCTTCTCTGGGCCAAAGCTCATTTAAAATGGTTCTGTCATCAGACAAAGCAAAATTTGAAATTCTTTTTGGAAACCCCAGACGCTATGTCATGCAGACTCAACACGATAAGACTATCCAGCTTGTTATCAGTGCAAAAGCCTGAATCTCTGACGGTCTAGGGTTGCACCAGTGCCTATGGCATGGGCAGCTTACATATCTTGAAAGGCACTTTCAATGCTGAACAGTATACAGAGGTTTTAGAACAACATATGCCCCCAACCAGACAACCTCTTTCAGGGAAGGCCTTGCATATTTCAGTAAGATAATGCTAAACCACATACTGCATCCATCACAGAAGAAGAGGAGAACAAAGCACTCCATAGTGCAGCAGGATTAGAGTATAAACGTGAAGAAGAGGGGAAGAAATAGTGATACCTTGGCCAATTATACAACAAGTATAACACATATACAGCACAACAAGGGACTTTATAACCAGTGGGGAATGGAGGTGATGATGTCATCGGGCCATATGATTACTGTCACATGACTAAAAACAAATAAAGAACATAGATTTACAGACTGTAACAATCATAAGCATATGAATATTATACAAAATGACCAAACAGCAGTAATTAATAAAAATGCTAAAGACTGCATACATTAGAAAAACAATAAAATAATAAAGTCGTACACCAAATAATTGAGAAGAAGAACGCCTGGTACAAATGTGATAAAAATGGACCAATCGTATACATTCAATATGCTGCCTGCTGTTTTAAATGCTGAAACCTATTTGGCAAATTAACTGGTATCTGGTCAATAGTGGTAGCAGACAGCTGAGAAACATCCGAATGATGAAGCTGGGTAAAATGATGAGACATGCGATGTAACACGGACTTATTGGAAATGTTAGATCTATGTTTGTTGACACGGCAGCGGAGGACTATATTGTCCCAGATTGTGTAATTTATCTTATTGAGTGTTTGTGTCATCTGTAATACGTAGGTAGGAAGATATACTCACAATAGGCGATGGTCTTAGCTCAGCTTCCCCCTGGAGAAGGACCTCTACACAGGTAACCGAGCATGCCCACAATACTCTGCCATAGAAGTCAATGAGTCATCCCCAGTATATTTTTTTCCTATGATCTATGTGGTTGCTGAGAGTGCAAATCAGCTGTAAAGCAGTTTACTGCAGGTGATCAGATAATATCCCCAAAGGAAGATGCACTGCCCAACACAGGGTCAATGTAGAGTTACAGTACATGCCAACCATTCAGAGATATAGCTGACTATGTAAGGGTGCTTTCACAAGTGCGTTAGGGTCAGTTCAGGGTTTCCATCTCTAAAGAAAAATTCAGGTGCCCTAATCCTGCAGTTCATGATTGCAACTAGTTTCCAATGCTAGAGAGAGCACATGATGCTCCAATATAACACAAATTTTTTTAAAAATTTTCGTAACAGAAAGTAATTGTTATGTTTTTGTAAAATTAAATAGCGGCCCATCTCATTGTCACGTTATTTAACCCCTTAGTGACCATGCTTTTATTTTTTGTTTAAAAAAATCGTAACTCCTTTATTTATCCATCGACGTTGCTGTATGAGGGCTTGTTTTTTTTTTTGCGGGACGAGTTGTATTTTTCAATGGCATTATTTAATGTACCATATAATGTACTGAAAAACTTTTTAAAAGTTGTAAGTGAAGTAAAATTTAAAATTTTTTAAAAACAATGAAATTCCACAATCTTTCCGTACGTCCTGTTTCTGCGGCGCACAAACTGCAACAAAAATAACATGATAACTTTATTCTACGGGTCAATACGATTACTACGATACTAAACTTATGTAGTGTTTTTTGTTTTTTGCTGTACTACTTTTATTTTTTAACATTTAATTTTTTTTTTTATTATTTTCTGCCGCCATCTTCTGCGTGCAATAACTTTTTTAGTTTCCTGTCCACATAGTTGTGCGAGGGCTTATTTCTTGCGGGACGTCCTGTAGTTTGCATTAGTACCATCTTGGAATACACACGACTAGTTGATCATTTTTTATTGCATTTTTTCTTGGAGACAGAATGACCAAAAAAGCACATTTCTGGCGTTCTTAATTTTTTTTGTCAGACAATGTTCTCTGTGCGGGGTAAATAATGCATTACTTTGATAGATCGGACTTTTACAGACACAGCCATACTAAACTTGATTTTGATTCTTTTATTTAGTCTAACCAATGACCTGTAAAAACACAGTTCATTAGTTACAACTTAATGGAGGTGTTTACGCCACGTGGAAACATACCCTATATGTTACATAAACCTACCCTTATAGTGTTCAGTCAGCACGCAGTGTGTAAGAGTGATTGCACAATCATTTTTGTTATTGTTTTTATCAAGCAAGGTTAATGGTGAGCCGACTGGATAATTGTATAGGCAGATTTCAAAAGAATACAATACAAAGGCGATTGGATTACATTATTCCCCATAATTGGAAAACCTTACATGCCAGAAAAAAACGGATATCATATTTGAATTCAGCACACTAAAGTTACTATAAGCTGGCTATCTGCTTATCTGTTACAAAACTTGTATTGCCCAGTGTAACTGTATCCAACTTCTCATAAAATCCCAGCACTTCTGTTAAAAATTAACTTTTATTCATTGCATCATGCCATGATTAAGAGCGGTAACGCTGGAAACGCGTGGGAACTGTTATGATCACACTACCTGGATCCTTTTTATGATCAATGAATATAAGTTATTTTTTAACAGAAGTCCTTGGATTTTTATAAAGACAAGTTGGATACAATTATATAGAATAGTTCCGTCTCTCTGCTCTGTTTTTGGAGAAGAGAAACTGAAATAAAACTGAAAAAAAAGTGGATCTTTTTTTTCCCATTGATTTCAATGGGCTTTCAAAAAAAAAAACAGAATGCAAATGGAAAGGTTTTTGTTTGCTTTTGTTCCATTTTTTTGGATGGGAGCGGTATGCTACATTATTTTTTCAGCCAAAAAAAAAAAAAAGGAAACCTGACGGAATGGAAGCAAATCGAAGCCTTTCTATTTGCTTTCCATTTTTTTTGAAACACCATTGAAATCAATGGGAAAAAGCATTATTTTTTTTCCTGTTTTATGTCAGTTTCTCTCCTCCAAAACCGGAGCTGACCCTTACGCAGGTGTGAAAGCAGCCTACTACAACCAACCAACTGACTCACATTGGAGGTCGCAATCAGGAACCCCCCACACCACAACCACCACCACTCACCTACTCAAAATTTCCATCGTAGACTGAAAAAGTTGTCTCCATCCTTTCGAGAGCATGTCGGCTTCATACCCTTCCAAAAAAACTGATTCATCACCGCTAAGAGTATATAGCATAGGAGCAGTCAGTTTCAATTACATGGTTGGGAATAATTGGCAATTAGAAAGTGCGGCTATTTACAAATCATGTAAAATATTAACGGCGATGGTTGATACATTGAATAATTTACACATCAGCCGTAAACAGGGGAGACAGAGGGGGGAGCATCCTTCTAATTATAGCCGTAGACCGGGGTCTCCTGGTAACTTTTAACATGTGCAGCCTTAGAGATTTACGCCAGAAATTGGGTCTTGGCGGACTCGTTTCTGAGCATGTATGGCCTAGGGAAAAAAACAGCTGTTTGAAGACTGGCAAAAGCAACTCCGGTACTCTCAGTCAAAGCTTTGAATGTGTGTGTTAGATTTAATGGAACAGATGTTGTGTCTTAAAGCTCCAGAGTTGCCGAAGACTTTGTCTGGTGTCAGCTTTTCACCGAGAGAGGATTTTTTTTTTTTTGCCTTATAATGAATTCAGTCATTAATAAAAGCAATTAAACCTAACGGTTTCTCTGTGGCTTTACAGCGCCGTCATCCTGTTCTGTTCCTGGGGATGGCAGAAAGCTTTTTGTGTCCCTTTTTTTTTTACAAAGCTAATCATTTTCTTTTGAAAACCGTAGAATAAAACAGCTCAGCGCGGAGAGATGGAAGTCAATATCCCGTCTTGTTTTCAGATGTACGATTTTAATCGGTATAGTCTCTTTGCAGATGGTAGATATTTACGAGATGCAATCCTAGAGGAGTTTTACATCCCGGTAATTAATAATTATGCTAGGCGGAAAATGGAAATGAAAAGGTTCAACCCGTGATTGATTCGCCAGTGTAATTGTTGGAATAGAATACAGAACCCGGTGCATTGTAGAGGCTGGCGTGTAGCGGCGACTGATATCACACAGCGGATAGGAATATATTTATATTGTGAGATATGGTATATTGATGATTGACTTTGATGTATATGATATTTGGCCATATTACGACTCGCAACAACTTCTGCGCCGTACAGAGCTGTAATATTATACCCGTAGACGTCTATAGGGTCTTACTGCACCTATCAAGGTCTCCACTTATATACAGAGATGTCATATTACATATATTTGCGCATAAAAGCATGAGGAAGCACAAGGAGTGCCTACAGCTCCGTAGTAAAAGCCCTAGGGACTTCATGTGCCTTTACACAGCCTACTGCACATGACTCTTACATCTACAATAGACTTTAAAGGGAATGTATTTTTTACCAATTAAAATCCTATAGTGAAAATGTTTCTATTTTTTTTAAATCCGTTTTTAATTTCTGACTGTAGATTTTTTTTTAAATTTTATTATCTGCACATGACTATAGGGAGCGGAGAACGACCATCTTGCCTGAGGTGCAGTTAACAGCATTTAGAGATGCTTTACAGTAGAAATCATGGGCCATTCACACAGTGATCAGAAGGGGACCCATTGACTGCTATGGGAGAATGTCGTGCAAATGATCTGTGCAGAGATGGGGAGGAGGTGAGCTGTGACCATCACCTATTATTAATAGTGGATACTGTGTTATATTAGGCAACACACACATCATATATATATATATATATATATATATATATATATATATATATATATATATATAAAATGTGTTACATTTCACTGTAATCCGGCCTGTGATAATAATGCAATGGCTGCTGAAAAGTTTTCTCCACAGAGCAGGGAGTGTCAGACTATTATTAAGCTTACTGATCATAGTGATAATAGGAATTTGGGAACTGTTTAAATATAGATAAAACTGGAAGAAAATCACCAAAAAGTCTTTTAAAAATGTTTAGCATAAAGACTGGATTCATACAATATGTCATTTTCTGATTACATATAAATATTTGAATACATATTTCGGGCAGTGTAGTGGCTCAGAGGTTAGTACTGCTGCTTGGCAACACTGTGGCCCTGGATTTAAATCTATCCAAGGTAACTTCTGCATGAAGTTTATGGACTGCTGTAAGTAAACGTGATGTACCAGACTTTGGATTATGGTACATTAATAAGGTAATGAGCGGTGTTTTTCCCCTATAGTACATGATGGCATATCACTGGAATATGTAATCACTTACTGATCAATAGAGGTCCGATTGCTGGGAACCCCATAATCCTTAGAGCTGCAGTGAAAGACAGTCAGTTTTGCATTGATGTGACCCTTCTTGGAGATTACTTGAGGATGGCGCAGTAGACAATGACAAACTTTACTCCACAGAAGGTACATACACTTAATGGTTACAGTATCATGCTAAGACATAAAGTTTAGCAGTTACACAGACTCTTAAAGGCATAAGACATGGTGGGTACTAATAGCAATAAACATTTTCTCTTGGGGTGCGATCTTAGTGTTTGAAGTCACAGTTCAAATAGACTACTACAGCAACTCACATAGTTGGTGGTGGTACGACGTAGCGAGGTAATGTCTCTAGCCACAATCAACATTTCCCCAGGTCTCTGTCTTAGCCCACAGGGCTGCCTTTCCAGGTAGCAGTCTGGAACGGCTCCAATGCTTCCAGGAACACCTGCAGTCAAGTTTCTCCTTGGCAGTCCCAAGCAGGCCACAAGCCGGGTTACAGCTACAAATGGCAGAGCGGTGGTTCACCATCCACAGGATTCCAGGATCAAGAACACTGCCAATGCTTTCCAATTGGACCCAATTCTTCTTTGACCAAGTCAGCTATCACTGTAGCGCTCAGTCAATGCAGCCAATCACAGACATATCGGACACTTGCTGAACTTTAAGAGGTTATCCCAACATTGACTTATCACCGATCACAGGATAGATGATAGAAGTCTTGTAGTGTAGAGAAGTCAATGTATGGAAGTTTCTGAATGGTCTATGTAGTCTTGTGCTTCTATGTATTGTAAATGTGTCTCATGTGAGTAAATATGATGTGTATTGCATAGCTGCAGCACTGAGTAGGTTACAGTCTGGGTTATGTCTACAAAAGTATCTATTTGTCTGTCATGTGACCTTGTTTTATATATGTGGGTGCAAGGTGCATGAGTGAGAGACTGGCTGTTGGAGTTTGTCTTGGCTGGTTTTATTCACCTGTCCATCCTGAGAGAAGCTGGCCTGCACACAGACACCTTTAGTCTGTGTGTAAAGATTATGGAGGAAGCCGAGAGGATAGAAGATGTGTGCTGTGGACCTTCTTCTGTTTTCCTGTATGAAGAGCTAGAAGTGTGACAAGCCACAAGAAGTGTGAGTTCCTGCCGTGCAGTGGGGAGTGCCATTCTACTACTCCGTGTGTACCAGTAGAGAGTCAGTGAGTGTTCATGAGAAAGTGTCCGGAACCAGAGAACCACAGATAACTTGGACTGTGTAAGTCAGTCTGTTTCCTCCCTGTCACATAACGTGTTCTTCTGCACTATCTGTCCTGTCAGTGGATGTAAGCTTGAACTGTATTGGAGATGTTACAAGTTGTGTTCCCAGTAAACAGCTTTACAGACCATTCCCGGTTCTGCCTTTGAAACCTCACCCTGTGTGTGGACTCTTTTTTTTTATTCACTGAGAGATCACCGTGAAGGAAGGTACAGTGGCGTCACCCGTGACAAGAGTGGACTAAGGTAAACCCATTCCCAGGATTACCTAACTTTAATAGCCTGCCAATGGCCTGTTGGACGTGTCTCTAGTTACCCTCCGGGTGGGAGACGGTAGTGCCACCGTGACAAGGCCTACATCAATCCCCGCTGTCTCCTAGGCTAGGGCCCACTCCTCAGATGCTGCACTCTGATCGATGGGGATCTCACTGCTCAGACTGGCACTAATCTATAGAATTGAGGTCCCATGTCTTCCTCTCCTCACTGCAGGCTCACTACACCCCCCATGGTGATGTAGAAATTTAATGAAGCAGTGGTCAAGAATGTGCGATGCAGCTCCACTCATTTCAATGATGCTAGAAGAAATAGTCGTGTACAAGCACTTGGCTATCTCCAGCCATCCTACTGAATATGAACGGAGTGGCACCGCGCACGCTCAACCATTGCTTCATTTGGTCTCTTCGTCAGTGAGGGGGTCCAGGGAGCTCACAGTGAGGATGAGAGGGGGACATGGGATTCCCATTCTCGGGATTGGTGGCAGTTCAGCGGTAAGACCCATAGTGATCAGAGTTTCATCACTAAGACCAACTTCACACGGGCATATTTGCACATGCAAAATTTGCGCACACAATACGCAGAGAATAGAACCCATTGATGACAATGGGTTGTTCACATCTGGAACTCAGACGAATTAGGCATTTCAATCAGTGTGTATTTGTGTCCCGCGTGCCAAAAAAAATGCCTTGTGAGCAGAAACAGTACAGTAAGATACACAGACCAGTGTGCAATTGTCCATACATCCAAGTGACGGAAGCTCATTTATGCAATGGACATTGTGCATTTGTGCGTGCATGTGCGTGTTTTACTGTACTTTTTGTGCATGCAAAAAAATCATGCAACCGTGCTCCCATTCATTGGAATGCGCAATTAATCAGTTCAATATGCGCTATTTTCGTGCACAAATTAGAATTTGAAAGTTAATAAAAAAAAGACGTTTGACTGGTTCATGTCCAAATTCATATATTTGCGCATGCGCCCATCTGAAGAAGCCTCATCCTATGGAAGGGTTCTAAGAGTCAACCCCTTTAACCGCATCCAACTTCCAAAGCAAGCGCGGTACATGAGCGCCATATCTACACAAGAAGCCTAGAAGAACGCATTTCACAAATCAACTTCACACCATCTCTAAATTTGACAAAAAGCACAATAGAAAAGTTCTCTGTGAGGACGAGGGGTGTGAATATCCTTCCTAATCAAGCAAATACATCCTCTAATGTGCATCAAGCATATGATTCTCCTAATGCATATTGCTTCATAAGAGACATATGGTAATTACACACAAAAAAAAGCCCACAAATGGCTTTGAGAATAATTCTCGCAGAACTCTTTTGTAGACTGTATCCCACTGAGGGCAGCTCCGTTATTTTTTGTTATTTATGTCTCATTTTCGATGTTTTGTTAGCGCACATTTGCCATACTAGTAACCATATGGACATGCAAACATTAATGTGGTAATTTTCTGATGATAACCAAATTATTTATTGAGCTAAGACGAGGATATACAGAGGGAGACGGGAACAACATAAGGTGTATCCTTCTGGACAACTAATTGTGAATCTGAGCACATTTGCGCGTCCTCCCGGGAGAGGCTTGTGTCAGGATATGTACAAATCACAAATATTTGCTTGGGGGCATATTATGAACAAAACACGGGACAAAGACAAAACATACACCTAAATCGCGGGCATCCCAAGGCAGCGTGGCGCAATTAAAAGCCGTATTCCTCCACTCTGGATTCCTATTATCAGCCCATTGTTTCATTGTTTCGCTGGTATCTTTTAGCTTTTTCTTCTCCGGCAGAATATTTGTGGAGGAAGAATTATGGGAAATAACATCAAGCTGAGCACAAAGAAGACGAGTATCAAGGTTCAAGTGCTATGTGTGCTCATTTATAATGTTTATTATGCTGGTTAGTGTTATTATCGGGCTTTTTTTTCTTTTTTCTTTTTTTTTGCTTTTATTCTGTCTACAAACAATGCTTTAGATTTTTCATTAGCGCCGCATGGGATTTTATTTTTATTTTACTCTACCGCAGTAATGGAAATATTATCATAGACTTTATGGTCGCGAAAATGTATTGAGGAAATTCACAGCCCCTCCCCCACTGCCTTTCTCACAATTGAATACGTTTTTATGGATATTGCACATTCTAGATTTTGAGGTTTTCCGATTATAAAATGGGATTGGGCAACATTACTAGAAGCAAGATTTGGTGGGATTAAGGGTTCTCTACGGGGTTTTTTAAAGTTTTCAGCGAATACGTGGTAACGAACTTTCTATGACTTTCAATTGTGCCTCCCACACACAAAAGAATCGCAGCATGCAATATCGCAGCTGTGTCTATTACACCGAGATAGGGAATGGCGATGGTCAGCACGCTGCAAGTACGCAATGCGTGTTCGCACGTAGGAGATACGTCCGCAGCATATAGTAAAAAAACGCTTGTATGAAAGAGCCCTAACCAGTTATTCAAAGCCTGCTCGGCCTGCTGTATGAACAGATAAGAAGCCATATTCGGCTGTAGTGTTCCAGTTCCTCCGATGCCCGATCCCCCACTGGACTTCACTTGTGGTTGCAGAGCAATGATGTCCCTATACCAGGACCTGGGGACTTCTGCAGCTCATCATCTGGTTTAGTGAGACTGTAATGGACTGCAGGAGTCACATGACCCTGGTGTCGATGACATCATCGCTTGGCTCCCTGCATCCGAAAGGAAAGGCCAGTGGGGGATTGGCCACCGATGGAATGGAAATGGATGAAGGTAAGTATTTCTTCTTCTCTGTTAATGCAGCAAGTTGAGCAGGTTTTGAAATGTAAAAAAAAGAGACCGGGTAACCACTGTAATATGTGAATATGCCGTCATGGGAAAAAGTAAGGGCCCCCCCCCATGTAAACTTAGGCCCCCTGTCCACGGCAGATATTTCGTCGGCGGTAAATCGCTGGCGAATCACACCATCTGAAGCTTTCCATTGCGTTGCTATGGAAAGCGCCAGCCCCGTGTCCACGAGCAGAGAATCATTGCGATTCTCCGCTCACGGCTGGCAATTCGCAGCATGCTGCAAATTGCCCCGATTCTCCGCGGTCAGCCTGTCTGTCAGATAGGCCCCCTGTCCACGGGCGTTGCGAAGTCCCGCGGCAGATCCGCCCGGAGCAGGAGCCTGCAGACGGATCTCCGCAAGTCAGCCTATCTGACAGATAGGCTGACCGCGGAGAATCGGGGCAATTTGTAGCATGCTGCAAATTGGCGTCTGCGAGCGGACAATCGCAACGACTCTCCGCTCGTGAACATGGTTCAGATGGTGTGATACGCCAGTGATTTACCGCCGGCAAAATCACTGCCGTGGACAGGGGACCATAGGCTGACCTGCGGAGATCTGTCTGTAGGCTCCTGCTCCTGGGCGGCGACTCCCGCGGCCTTGTTTTTTGTTTTGTATTAAGTGGACATATCAATTTTAAGCTTTATTTAAATAATAAAGGAGATAATAAACAATCAGCAATGAGAAATTTAGGCCCCATGCCTACGGCTGTATGTGCACTGCTGGATCCGGAGCAGGCGTTCGCCTCCAGATCTCACAGCAAATACTTCCCTATAGGATATTCTAGGGAAAACGCTTTTCCATGCCCACGAGTGGAAATCAACTGCGATTTTCCGCTTGCAGGGGGAAAATCGCAGCATGTCTCATTGCAGTCAATGGAAGCTGTCCGTCATGCAGAAAGTCGCAGCGGATCCATGTCATCACCGGCGCGACTCTCTGCACAGCCCTTGTGTGGCGGTACGCCAGCCGGTATGTCCACAGGGCAGAAAAAAAGACTTTAAGACAGTCACGTGGGGTCAATGCTGGGCACAGGGTCTGATTCTGTTGCAAGATTTCGCAGTCGGAATCCGACCCGGCCGTGGGCATTCGGCCTAAGTTTGCAATCAATTATTAACCCCTTTGTGACTAGTCTATTTCCTGGCTTAAAGGGGTTGTCCAAGTTGTAAGACTTCAGGACAGCCCCTTCCCTATGCAGTAAAATATCAGCTGGTGATATACTCACCTCTCCCCGCTGTGTGCAGTGCCGATGCATGGTCCTCTACTCCGATCTCGGTCGCTGAGCTCCGTTATTGGCTGCAGGTCCTGTGACGTCCTATAAACCAGGCAGGACTGCAGAGACTGGAGCGGAGGACCGAGCACCGGCGCAGGATAGCGCTGGAGCAGGGAGAGGCGAGCATATCACCTGCTGTTATTTTACTGCATGGGGTACGTCTTGTCCCGAGGTCTTACAATTCCGACAACCCCTATCAGGCCAAAATGATTTTCATTGACGCACTGCAAGAGCCATACCTCGTTGACAAAGCCTTATGAAACTTGTTTTTCTTTTGGAATGAGTTGTATTTTTTAACACCACCACTCTGGGGTACATAATGGGGTATAACTTTTTTTTTTTTTTTTAGTGGATAGATGGAAAAACCATCCAGAAATTCTGTCATTGGTTTTGGGTTTCGTTCACTATTTTATAAAAATAGCATCATAACTTTTTTAAATGGATCAGCGCGATTACTGCCATACCGAGTTTATAGAGATTTTTTTTTTTTCATTTTTTGCTACTTTTGCCCCAGAAAAACGTGTTTTTAAAGAAAAACTATTGAATCTGCATCGCTGCATTCTAAGGCTGCTCTCACACAGACCGCTTTTTACCATGATTAGTTTTTAAAATTTAAACTTTACTACATACAGTCAGGAGGATGAGCTGTGATCTCCTCTATTATAACTGTATGTCAGGAGATGTGTGATTATCATCAGTAACTGTATAAGTAGTGTTTGTGACCCCCTCTAAAGAGCTTGTGTGGTCGAGTCCATCAGACAGGAGTTACACTGTCTGAAAAACTAACTCATTTGAGAGCACTTAAACCCAAGATCTAGCTGGTCAGCAATGAGATCACGTGATCACCTGATGAGAAAGAAGCCAGGAGTTTACGATATGAAGAAATAACTAACCATGGTAACACTAGCTCATTAATATACAGGGTTATTCAAAAATAAGGAGCAGATTTGAAGATTTAATTACAAAGAAACTACAAAAGACAGGTACACAATCTGCGCAAAAAAAGAGGAAGGTTCAAAGTTTTTTTATGACAGACCAGTAAGTTTCATTTTCGCCACATCGCAGCACAGATTGTCTCATTTACAGTTTTATGGTCACTGAAGTTTGTATACTTATAGAGCCAAGTCTTTTATGTGTCACTTGTACATTTGCTTGTGACGAGGCGGCTGTTTTTGGAATCAATGCTGGAATTCGTGATGCACTTGAACAATGGATTCACACTTAGCAAACTCAAGCACGCAAAATGGTTTCTTCTGTGGTGTCGCCATTTTCTTATATACTGTAAACAACAAGAAGCGATGTAGCAGAAAATGGAACTTACTGCCATGTTATAAAAGACTTTGAATCTTCCTCTTTTCTGTGATGTGTGGATTGTGTCCCGCTCTTTTGTAGTTTGTAATTAAATCCCCAAATCTGTTCCTTTTTTTTGAATAACCCTCTATACTGGGAGGAATGCTGCATAATGAATGAAAAAAAGCATTTAATCACAGTGGCCATTTAATTTTAACATAAGGGCTTGGCAGGGTTTGGAACGAGGGTGCTAAAAAGTGACTACTGGGATTAAAAATTGCCACATTGTGGCACTGGTGTAACTGAGACTTTCACTCCATTACATCCACACAGAATTCTGTGGGAAAGCAGAACTTCCAGCCCAGACAAGAGATTTATGAATTCCTCCAGTGTTTAAAATTGTGATTTTATAAAGGAAATACTAATTGCATCTCTATAAAATCACAATTTTAAAACACTGGAGGAATTCATATATCTCTTGTCTGGGCTGGAAGTTCTGCTTTCCCACAGAATTCTGTGTGGATGTAATGGAGTAAAAGTCTCAGTTACACCAGTGCTACCCCAGTTGTACCTCATGAATAAAGTGGTCGGCCCATGAACAACATTTTGCACTTTTCTGCACATGTATGATTGCTGAGACTCTAACTGATCATGAGAAGAGGAGTCACAAGTAGGGTTCCCACCTGGCCGATAAATCACTGGCCTGGCCAGTAGTTAAGTTCCAAGACCAATACTTGTATTTATTTTTTACCAGACATATTAATGGCTTGCAAAAAATAACTTCTCCGTATGAGTAGGGCTGAGTAGCAACAAGTTTTACTCACCGAAGCACCTCCACTTCAGCCGTGGTGGCTTCTGTATGTAGAGTACTTGTTTTCTCCCTTGATATCTGTGCTGCGTGCTGTAATACAGGAACCCAGATGCTGGGGCACTATTATCATTGGGGTCACTAAGGTGGTATACTACTAATATTGGTACCACTATTGCAAGTGCAGCATTTTTGTGGCCCCTACTGGGGGCACTATTACTTTTGCGGCCACTATGAAGAGCACTATTACCATTCGGTCCACAAAGGCGGCACACTATTCCTATTGGGGCCACACTATTATTATTTGGGACACTAACAGGGTCACTTTTACAATTGGGACCATTAAGGAGGCACACTATTGATATTGGGGCCACTGAGGAGCTACACTAATACTATTGAAAGCTACTAAGGGGCTGCATTATGACCACTGGGGCCACTGAGAGGGGGCACTATTACTACTAGTAAAATTTTACGTTGTGATAAGACACATCCCTAGCCACGCCCCCTTACGACACCCCATTTTACATTGGTTGATATTTTTTGGTGACAAAGGCAGCAACCCTAGTCACAAGTCCCCATTTGAATGGAGAGGTAGTCTACTGCTGAATTCACTGTCCATGGGAAATTGCCGAGTACGGTGCTCTGTTATCTATGTCAGCCCCACAGAGAGTCCAATTTTAATAAGTTTTGGCATAGACTACAACCATTTGTCAAGCTCCGGCAACATCATGTTCTGGCTGGTGGGGCACCAGTAAAAATAGATTCAGAAGTCATTGCCTAGGTCAGTGGTGGTGAACCTATGGCACGTGTGATGGAGAGGGCACACAGAGCCCTATTACTACTGTGGCCAATACAGGGCACACTATTACTACTGAGGCGACTGTGGGGGTCACTATTACTACTGGGGCCTATATAGGGGACACTATTACTACTTGGGCCACTGTGGAAGTCACTATTACTAATGAGACCACTGTAGCGGTCACTATTACTACTGGGGCCACTGCGGGAGTCACTTACTACTGAGGCCACTGTGGTGGTTAGTATTACTACTGGGACCAATATAGAAGACACTATTACTACTAAGGCCATTGTGGGGGTCGTTATTACTACTGGGGCCACCATTGGGGACACTTACTACTGAGGCCACTGTGACGGTCACTATTACTACTGTGGCCAATATAAGGGACACTATTACTACTGGGGTCACTGTGGGAGTCATTATTACGATTACTATTCAGCTCTGCCGCTTAATGTATCTATCCGACTGTGTCATGTGGTACAAGTGAGGTTATAAAAGTGAGTGTCTGAGAGCGGGAAGAGGAATCTACTTCAATCTATGTTAGAGTAGGGCTCCATCTTACCTGCTGCTCTGAGCTAACACAGAGCACCTTTAGCTTCCATGTTGGTGAAGATGGAGGAAGAGGAACAACTACCCGCCGTGTTTGGAGTATGGATGCAATAGGAGTGAGTCCCGTCCAGAGAGAGAGAGAGCGCACAACCCCCAACATCCCAGTTTTACTATACCAGGTACCCGTTTACACTACAGGCATTTATTTTTCCTGTGTGACCGTCCGTCAATAGGATCACCACACAGAGGTACGTGATTGTGACACCCACATGGATGAAGTGTGGAGTGTATTTAGGCTAAACCTTTTTTTCAGTATCTGTCTACCAGAGTGTTTGTGGAGAGGTCTCTACTTTTACCTCCTCCGGAGTATATTTAATGTCCAGGACCGGTGATATATAGATAACGTGGACTATAGGGCAATATAGTATTGGAATATAGTATTGTTCCTGGGTATTTTTCCTCCCAACCTCTGATTTTTTGCCTGTAACTACTGCCGTAAATGGTACCTGTAATTGCCTGTTTATTCAAGTTGATCCAAGTAAAGTTTACCGTGTCTCAACCGTTTCTGAGATCCCGAGATACGATACACAAGTCTCAGTGTTTATTACTCCGCCATATAGAATAACGGTGTGGGAACGGTGGTGTCTTGACGTGATATATATTATTTCCACAATCATTCCCCTACGTGTTACCACTCGGATACACAGTCATATGGGCGCCGATCCGCCCATGTTTTAGGATGGGAAAACGGGCGCACTGCAGGTGCGGACAAATCTGTGCACCTGCCGGAAACAGAACATATGGCTGGCGATGGAGCTGGTCATGTGGAGATTCATCCGCACACGGTGCGGCCGTTTTCCCGTCCTGAAAGACGGGCGGATCGGCGCCCCGTGTGACTGAGCCCTATCAAGGACTAGGCCTCCAGCCATACACAAGTCCAATGGTTCATGTCCCCGTGAATTACAAGTCTCTACCAGGGCACTGCAACTAAATTATGGTGTCTCTCACAGGACGTTACATAAAATGTTGCCATGTTATTATCAGGATCTGACCTGATGTGCCTAATACAAGTTCCAGTGGGGTCACCCAAGATGGCGCCCATTATATTTTTATGCTCTCCTCTGTGACTCACATTTGCCAAAGTTGCTTGGCGCCAAAATGACAACGCCCTGGCCTGGTGCAAATTAGGGGGTGGGGGGGACTACCCCTGCTTGATGGACTTGCTGGTGCCCAAATTGGGAGGTGCTAACTGTGGCTGCAAACTCCTGGGCCCAAAGCATAATTGGCCAGGGAAGTGAAAAAAATGCACCTCACTACAAAAACAAGAGGGCTGCCAATCTACTGCAGGGAAGACTACCCCCATCATCCACCGGGCCAACCGGGCGGCCCATGCAAATATGCCTCAGGGTTGCATCCCTATGCACAGGATTTTGAGAACCCAGGGGTAAAAGTGTTCTACAACACTCTTTCCCCTACTGGCTGGACCGCTGGCTCCGAGGAAGAGAGAGAGATCCTGGCAAGCTACAGTATCCAGCCCCATTTCTTCTGTTAATTAAAAGGGACTCTTTATGTAAGAGACACTGGTCTGTTTTTCACATTTTTCTTGGTTTTTATGTTTATTGCAAAAGACTCTAACATACCAGAGACTGCAAAGAAAATGTTTTTTTCTCATGCTGAAAAGTTCCATAAAAGTTATGCAACATTTTATAATGTTCTGGTGTAGTAAAGGTAAAGGCGTATACAGTTTAAAAGTCTATGTGCTTATGCTCCCTCTCTTAAAGTCACCTTTCTCTTAAAGTCAATTATTTATACTTTAAGTCACATTTTCTTGCTTAAAGTTTATCTTATATGCTTAAAGTCATTGCATATTCATGCTTAATTAATAGTTGGTATATTATAGTCAATTTCATGCAAATTTTATGCAAATCCAAATGCAGTCACAGTGTGTATGAGACTGTGTGTATGATAGATCCATGTGTATGACTGGAGTTTTCTTGTGTACCCCTTAGTCCACTCTTTTGTGTTTGCAGCCTGTCATTAGCCTGTCTCGGGGGCCGGGGCCTTCCTACCACTTTTTAGTCACAGACAGCGGTATAGACTGCAGCTACTGACTGTTCTGGTGATTTTTTTTCTCTTTTTCTAGGGTACTGCCTGTGTTCTTTGTCTGCCAGTCACCTCTTCTAATTTTTTCATTAGGTCACACAGTGCGTTTCATTCTCTTAAAGAGACTGTGATGGTCATTCCACTGATCTCATTTTTCACTAGTCTTTGGAGCAAAGAGTTATGTATGACACTCCATAGCAATACCTGTTT
Source organism: Eleutherodactylus coqui (assembly GCF_035609145.1). Classification (NCBI taxonomy): domain Eukaryota; kingdom Metazoa; phylum Chordata; class Amphibia; order Anura; family Eleutherodactylidae; genus Eleutherodactylus; species Eleutherodactylus coqui. The sequence goes on from NC_089845.1 coordinate 121,115,779, forward strand.
TGGATTCTGTCCACCCTGGTAGATTTTTTAAAAGTACTTGCAAGCTAATTTTCTTACACGCTGTCATATACCAAAAGTCTTACACAAAAATGACACTTCATTAGTCACTAGTACACTGGGGCTGGGTTACGCCTTATATATAGGTAACCAGAGGATGGAATTGTGTTTCCAGGTTTCACCTTGCACACTCCGCAGAACCTTTTCCAGTGATAGCGAAGTAATACAGTTAAGATGGTACGTCTCCGGATTTGTACACTCTGTTTTAGAGGCGCCGGAGGTCGGCTTATTTTTAAGTAGGGGGAACTGTAGTGTCCCAGAACAGCATTTTGGATCCATCCATAAAAGTCATACATGTGCTGTCTCATGTGGATACACTGTGCAAAACTGTCATGTCAATTTTCTGTGTGTATGTTGCACAGCTGCAGCGTCTAAAATAATTGCCTGTGGGGGTCACTATTACTACTGGGGCCAATATAAGGGACACTATTACTACTGAGGCCCATATGGGATCAGTATTACTACTGGGGCCACTGTGGGAGTCACTATTACTATGGGGGGCCAAAATTAGGAACACTTACTACTGAGGCCACTGTGACGGTCGCTATTACTACAGGGGCCGATATAGGGGGAAATATTACTCCTGAGGCCACTCTGTATATTGCAACATACTTCAAGCTCACTTAGGCCACTTTCACACGGGCTTAAATATCGCACGAAATTTGTGCGTGGTGAGACACACAAATATGAACCCCATTCTTAAGAATGGGGTCATATGCATAGGTGATTGTTTTCCCGTATCACGGTGTGGTAAAAAAAAAAATCAAAAAAAACAATCACAGCATGCCCTATTTCTGGGCGTTCCCTTGGAACACATCACCCATTGTTTTCAATGGACAGGAAAACACATCACATGGCACGTGATGTACACGTGAGTGTGAGGTTTCCCATTGAAAACAATGGGAAACGCTTGCCAATCCTCCAACGCAGCTAAAACCAGGGCCAGAGGATCGAGACCTCACCGAAGTAATGGGAGGCGTTTATTTATTTTTTTTACAGAAAAATGGCTTGCATCCACCGGTCCATTGCAGTTTGGGCATTCTATGTCTAAAAGGTTAGCCAACACTAGCATAGGTCATGGTCCTTTCCTCTGGGAACTGACTGAACTTCCTACGATGATGTGACTTTGCTCCTATTACTGCTAGCTTGAAAAGTATTTTCACTCAGTCTTGACTTAATCTGGCAGCTAAGACTTAGTTGCACAAATTGACAAAGCAATTATAGAATAAGAGATTATATATATATATGCGCAGCTATCCTACAGTACAGGCAGCCATAGTGATACTTCTATCATCATTACAAATACTCTGTCTATGGAAATATTGTTGACTCAATAGGAATGTAAAATAGAAAAAAAGTCATCTTATGAGGAAGTAACATTTTGGTCCGATAATCCCTCTAGGGCAGAGAGGACCAATGGAGACATCTTCTGGCCGCTAAAATGTACTACACTCAACAGCTATTTTTGTAATTCTTGTAATTTAAGTATGCATCTAGATGCGAGCAGAAGGGAAGAAGATAAACTTCTTTAAAGCCCATTCCCAGTGACTAACCAGGGGCATGATGAAGGTAAGCACGTTGCACCCGAACCAACCACCGTTATATGGTATTGTCAAGTAAATGTGATAACTCCGCTAGTTACAGAGTCTTTATTGCATTTTAAAAGGTTAGAACATATTTCAGGGTGAAGACAGTGAGGAAATAGTGCTAACCATTCATAATGTTAGGTTGGTAGATAAGCAAGTGTCCAATGGGTTGGGTAGATAGGTGCCCAATATCTAGTGGAGAAGACAGGATTTCTAGTATCTAGTGGCAGCTGCAGTAGCCTATAATGGTGTCAGCCAAAATGCACCACCTAGAAGGAACAGCCACATTGCTCCATAACAATGTCAGATATCGTTCTCCAGTAGTCTTATACCAATAGTGCGCCTGTAACAATGCCATAATATTGTCAAAGTGCCCCATGCTTCTTATAATGCTGCCCATACACAATGAGCCCAAAATAGTACTTACCACAATGCACCCATTAAAGTGCCAGCCACAATTTCTGCATAACACTAGTCACACTGCCCCCATTTTAGAGAAACAAACAAAAAAAAAAACACGCACACTATTCCCCACAGTGCCTTTACATGAAAGGTTTTTGGCTGTGTGGCACAGGGTCGTATTGGGGCAATGCTAACTAAATGTGTCTGGTGGCCACTTAACTAGTATTGCTCATTGTGATGGGCCAGCAGGTAAAAATTGGGCTGATTTTTGCAGAATCAGATCAGGTCATGCCGATCTCAGATTATTTTTGAAAAATTGGGATGACATAGTTTAGTTATTAGAAAAAAAAAAACTTTCTGACAGTGAGGGTGATGAATGAGTGGAACAGGTTACCACGGGAGGTGGTGAGTTCTTCTTCAATGGAAGTGTTCAAAACAAAGGCTGGACAAATATCTGTCTGGGATGATTTAGTGAATCCTGCACTGAGCAGGGGGCTGGACCCGATGACCCTGGAGGTCCCTTCCAACTCTACCATTCTACGATTCTAAGTCAACTTTTCTAATAACGGTCATCACTACACTTTCTATTTCCTATTAAGATAAACAAGTACACTCAGCTATACATGTTTATGGTGGAGTTGGGACAGACAGTTGTCAGCCAACCCAACATCATGTGTATGGCCAGATTTATATTTCAGAGCTGCACTCATAATTCTCCCAACATTCCTTTCAACTCAATGGTTGCACAGGGCATTCCCTGGTGAATAGCATTCTGGCAGGGGTCAATGTTCAGTCATTTGATACAGGAAAACTTTCCAACTGTATTATACATATTTTCTCTGTTGTTTCTAGTAGTAATTAGCAGAATTATGAATGCAGCTCTGCAAAATAATATAGCCTATAACTCACAAGATAAGCAATCTAATTAAGTTTCTAAGGGGCCAGTTGCAAAACATTCTGATGTATGTCTCTGGGTTCTATCTTGTGGTTCGATATGAATCTCCAAAACGGAACTATAGGTTTACATTGCTGAAACGGAGACCAATAAGGTCTGCATCTCAGTAGGTCTCAATTTGTTTCCTGCTTTTGTGCCAGACAGGATATTGTAGTCTATTCAGCAATGGAAGGCTTTGGTTTGTCCCGGGGTTCCATCTGAATGCATGGCCACTAATTTACTCAATGGTTTCTTCTTCTGTTAACCCCTAAAATATAGGCAACCGTAAAAAAAACAAAAAAACATGCAACTATACAGTTACTACTTTTATGCCATTTGTTGGCCCCATAGAAACTCATGATAGGCATTATATACAATTGATGCATTGGGCAGACATGGTGTCAAATTTTGGTATATGCTTAAAAGGATTGTCCAGTTTACAAATCTCATTTTAATATATCATTTTAGGGAATTCTGAATTAATGGGGTGAGGGGGTTGAGGAGTGGGATGAGGGGGGGGGGGTCCTCTATTTAGTCAGAATGGAGAATGGTTAGAAAAAGGCATCTTTCTCTCTGGAGGACCTATCCTGTCCAGCATTACACAGACAATCCATTAATTTGTTTGGGCATTGTGTATTGCTTAATTTCCCCTTTGGCAGCGCTGCAGGGGAATGGAACACTTATGCCGGGTTTACCCACAAATTGAAGCTCATTGCTGGTGGGCCCACAATGGGGACACTTTATGATCAGCTTATTGTCAAGGAACCCTTCTATCTAGTAGGGGTTGTTCAATATGGAGAACCCTTTTAAGTTGCTCAAGAGTGGTAACTGGACCATAGACTAGGAACGTCACTGCCTGCAGAGTGAATAAACGAAACCGCCACATGACACTCATTCTACTGTATGCATTAGGTTATCCCAACATTAGGGAAGTAGAGATGTCAAACTTATGACTGCTTTTCAAGGCGTTCCATATGTATTATATCCAAACACGAATAACAATAATCCGTCCTCTATCTTAGACACAATTATCTTTATTTCATATTAAAAAAGTATTATATGCTTCAGAAAGGATTCTGTAAAGGGTCAGTCTTCAGCTTGCTGCTGCATTATAGACGGTTTTGGGACGTGCTGGAGGGCAGTCCTCGGCTCTGATCACAGAACTAGATTTTACTCATTTGGTTCTGTTCACTCTTGCATTGGAGTCTCCACCACAAATTCTGCTGGCTTTGGCTGGAGATATGGTGCTGCATGAAGGACAACACAATCAAACCCCAGACGACCAACCCCAATGGAGTCCGTCAGAGGGTGCTGGTGTCCATTCTACAATGAGTGCAATAGAGCATTGTGGCTTTTGATTAGATGCCAGGGATCATCTGGAGTCAAGAACCATGCTGGAAGTCACTGCTGTAGATAAAGGGCTTGTCAACTCGGGTCAATCCTAGTCCATACAGGAGGTCCTATTAGTGGTTACAGTATCAGGACTGCATATTGTAAGGGTTTTGTAGTTATAGACAATACATTTAATAAACGGAGTTTGATTGCGATATATAAAGAAACTGGTTATCTAACACCTGCCAACTCCTTTAACGTTTTGTCTTATCAGTACAGCATCTTAAAATATACAAGTTTTACAGAGTTGTCTGGGACTTTAACTATTGATGACCTATCCTCAAGGATTCAATGGAAGCTGTGCCTGCAGTACCAAAATTGGACACTATAATAAAGATAGTGCTATCAGCTTCCAGCGCTGTCTGCACTGACAGTGAGCCCAACGATTAGCTGACTGGTAGAGATTGTGAGCGTAAAGGTCCCAGGCAACCCCTTTTAGAGTACATTTTCCTTTTGCTGGTGCTGAAAACTACATCGCTACTAGAGATGAGCGAGCATACTCGCTAAGGGCAATTGCTCGATCGAGCATTGCCCTTAGCGAGTACCTGCCCGCTCGGGAGCAAAGATTCGGCTGCCGGCGGCGAGCGGCGGGGGAGAGCGGGGAGGAACAGAGGGGAGATCTCTCTCTTCCTTTCTCCCCCCCCCCCCCCACCCCCCGCTCCCCCCTGCTCATGGCCGCAACTCACCTCTCACCCGCGACGGCAGCCGTACCTTTTCTTCCGGGCGGGTACTCGCTAAGGACCATGATTGATCGAGTAATTGTCCTTAGAGAGTATGCTCGCTCATCTCTAATCACTACATTAGCAAAAAAAAAACTTTGATAACAGAGTTAAACACAAAAATGTAGCACATACCACATGACAATATGTTTTCAACATTATGCATAGGCTTTCTGCCATGTGAACTTTTAAAACAATAAAAAGGGGGGGGGGATGTATTTGTTAAATTGTTGTGGGGTGCTGTAAGATGCATCAGTCCTTCCTTTGACTATAATGGAAGTATATAGTATAGTTTCTAAGCTTAACTGTACATATACCACAGAGTCAGCAAATGTGGTGGCTATAGATGCCCAGGTGGGTGGGGGCCTGTATTTGAATGGGCCCTGAGAATGTCTAAGGGTCCCCTCTCCACAGGTTCTACAAACAAGCAGCTAGTCCTTCTCTCCTGCGTAGTTAGAGGTCTGGTGGCAATAATCAGTGCCAGAAGGGAGCCCCACTGTAGCCTTTGCTATGGGACATCATTCCCTCCATGTAGAGCCCTGGCTGCTCTGTGTATAGTAGATGTAGTCTAAGGTTATCTGAAGATGTGATGCGACATCTTCACAAAGTGCTCCGTCATAAAACTCTTGCCTCTTCTGCCTTCTACTGAGTGTTCACTGTGAGCAATCAAGTCTTATCAAAGGAAAACCAGTGAAGACGAGGCTGTATTCTTCATATTCACCAACAAGTAACAATGTCCTGTACTTCTCCGACTCTGGTCTTATACATCACATGGGTCGGACGCATCCAGACCGGATTCACTGCACTAGAGAAATGGGACAAAATAGAATCAGTCATGTAACTAATCGAGTGAATCGTTTCCTCCACATTGGAAGTTACTGTAAAGCATACATTAAGGTATCCAGGTGGAACGAAGAGCACAATTGTCAATGCAATCCACTGATGTGGTGGCCTGATTTCTACTTTGCACTGACAAATTTAATTCCAACTAACCCTCCATCTAAAGAGTACATTATGGAAATGCATTATGAGCAATTCCCTTCCACCTCGGCCAGCTTTTGGAACCTATAACAGTTAGAGCAGTAGTTTCACATCTAGTAATTGCATCTCCACTGATATAGTGCTGTTAAAGAACAATGTAAAACAAAATAAGTGCAGTTCTCCATTACCGCCACTAGATGGCACTTTACTGCAATAAATTAAATTGGCCACAAGTATCAGTCAGTTATACTATAGGGTCTGTAGAGCTGAAACCCAGGACTATGGGAAGAGTCTGTATATATAACGAATTCTAAATTCACATTAACCCTATTAACCCAACTATTTTTTCAACATTTCCTTTTTTTTTTTTTTTTTTAAACGCACTTTTGAGAGCCATAACTTTTTTCTTTTTCTGTGGATGCTGCTGTGTAAGAGCTTGCTTTTACGTTTTTATGGGTACCATTTTGCGGTACATGTGACTTTTTAATCACTTTTTACTTTGTTTCTAGGAGGCAGAATAAATTTAATAAAAACACGTTTTTTTTCACTTTTTTCTCTCTTGGAGATGGGTTGACCAAAAAAAGCGTAATGGTAGAATTTGGGCTGCCTGCACCCTATTGAAAGCAATGGGAGAACATCGCTTTCCTTGGCCATAGCTGTAACAGCTGTGGCAGGGGGTTCCTTCATTCCCGCAGGGAGTCCCCTTGTCACTGAACACTGACAGTGCTGCCATAGTGGTCAGTGATGAGGGAACTCGCTGCAGGGATTTTTTAGGCGCAGCACGGACCTTACAGGCGCATGGGTGTCCTATCTTTTGCAGTTGCGAGTATTTTTGTATTCCTATCCTATGAACACACCATGGTTCTATCAGACACACTTTTTTTTTGCACACATAGGCGCATGCAAAAAAAACTTTTGTTTTTATGCAATACGCCATGTGCATACTGGAAGTTGTAGGTAACAGCTTACTGCGGAACTGATGCTTGTAAACCAAGCGGCAGAACAATGTCTGCACGGGACGAAGACGAGAGGACAGAGCGGCAGATAAACAGTACAGGTGGTTGTTACTTAGCTGTGCCTCCCGGATTTCAGCATGTTCAGAATTTCCATTTTGTGCCCAGAAGACCCCCATTAAATCTTGATATCAGATTAAGGGGTTCTCACATCACAATTACAGCCGCAGCAGCTGTTCCTTGACTATTTAATGATTTGTGTTGTGTTGAGTGTCAAGCTAGTGTTTGCTACATCTGGGCAACCTGCATGGCCAGATCCAGAGACCCCATGGCAAGCGGCTAATTTTGCATAGGAAAGCTATAAATTTCGCCTCCAGCGATTGCTAGGGATGGGGGGGGGGGGGAATAGACAGACAGATTTGATAGATAGATTAGACAGATAATTAGTAATAAGAGGACAGTATACACAGGGACCGCCACAATCAAGTTTTACCCTTTTCACTTTCAGGGTCTCTAGGGCTGCCTTTACTGTACTGAAGAATTGCTCGTGCTTTGGGCCACCGTCTGCGCCGCAGTACATGAGGGCCTTCACTAGTGACACTACAAGAAACACATATCCTGTGTTATAGAAGAACATGGAAGAGACACGTCCTCCTAGAACGGACATTACTCACCACTGCAGCCTGTGAATAAGACCTCCGTGTCGAGTTCTCTCAGATCCTGGGAAATCTAAAGACATAGAGAAAAACCCCTGTAAAGAATAACATCAAATATCTTCTTCAAGACATCGACTACAAGGCATGACCAGTTTGTGGAGGCGGCCGTATTCACTTTATTGTTGTGGAGATCGCAGACCTGGATGATACACAACATAAAACTGAGTGGAGTTTAACTGACACTGCAATTCTCTGTAATGTTTTGGATTTGGTTTTTGTTTCTCTCTCATTGTTTTGCCTTTTTCTGGATCAACATTCGGGGGTGTAATAGGCTGGATGGACATGTGTCTTTTGTCGGCCTTACATACTACTGTGTTCCCCCGAAAATAAGACACTGGCTTATATTAAATTTTGCACCAAAAGAGGCACAGTGTCTTATGTTTAGGGGGAAGGGGGTGGGGCAGGGAGTATACTCACCTCGCAGATGGCATCTGTGTCTCCAGCGATGTCTCCCAGCGGTGCGGCAGGCTGCTCTAATCCTCCTCGCTGTCGTTTCTCTTTGGTAAACGGGGCTTTGAATTCCCCCGCCTCCAGCAATTAAGCGCTGTGAGTGGATAGATCACCAGCCAATCAGAGCCGGTGCTTGATGAACCAATAACAGCCAGTGATGTCATTCACTGAATGGCTGTGAATGGTTGAGCGTCGGCTCTGATTGGCTAGCGGTCAATCCAATCACAGCGCTTACTTGCTGAAGGCAGGGGATTTCAAAGCCCCATTTACCAGAGAGAAACGGCAGCGGGGAGGATTACTGAGCAGCCTGCCACACCGCCGGGGAGACATTGCTGGAGACACAGATGCCGTCTGCAGGGTGAGTATTGTGTTTTTGTTTACCTAATGTAGCTAGGGTTCATTATCAGGTCAGGTCTTATTTTTGGGGAAAACACACAGCAGTAATGGTGTGACTCTCTGCTACTATTAAAAGTAACACTATTAACCTACTAACCTACTTCTTGCTTTTGTTTTGCAGTGGAATATTGGTTACACAGTGTGCAGAAACCATTGCTGAGGAATTTTTATTTGATGCAAAGTCTGATTACGTGACCGGCCCTATGTCTAACAAATCACATGCAGTTAATGAGGTCTATGAATACCTGAGTGAGGGAAATCACTCCTGTATAGTCCAGAAATGTAATCCCGCGGCAGTCTAACACCAAGGTCACCTTCAGACATCCGTCACGCTGGAACCTTTCTGAAACAGAAACGATCATTTCCATCTGTTGCCTCTTTTTAAGCTGCTTCTAGCTTCCTTTACACAAAGTTTAATGGTGTTTTTTTCTAGCTTATAAACATCAATTTCATGCTTTTTTGGTGTTTTTATAAAGGGTCTACACATCCGTTAGAATGCCAGGTTGTCATGTTAAAGAATCCAACAAAGATGAATCATTTCAGATTTATTTCCACCTTCAATGTGACCCATTATCTGTACAACTCCATTGAAAAACTAACTGAAATCTTTTGGGAAAATCTAAAACAAATCTACAATAATGTGGTTGCATCTGGGTATCTCATGTGTAGCGCTCTCTTCAGGTCAACTCACAGATCTTCAAATGGGACTCAGGTCTTGGCTCTGGCTGGGCCATTCTAAAACTTAGATCTTCTTCTGGCAAAGCCATTCTTTTGTTGGCTTGGAAGTAGCCTTTGGGTCGTTGTCATGCTGAAAGGTGAAATTCTTCTTCATCTTCAGCTTTTTAGCCAAGGACTGAAGGTTTTGTGCCAACATGGACTGATATGTGGAACTGTTCAGAATTCCTTCCACCATCACTAAAGCCCCAGTTGCAGCAAGAAAAAACAACACCAAAGCATAATGCTGTCTCCACTATCCTCACTGCAGGTAAGGTAGTCTTCTGTGTTGCCTTTGTGCCAAACATACCTTTTGGAATTATGGCCAAAAAATCCAACCTTGGTCTTATCAGACCAGAACACGTTCTCCAACATACTTTAAGCAGACTTGATGCAAAATATAGCCGGCTTGGACGTTTTGCTTTGTAAGGCCTTAGTCAGACGGGCGTTTTTAGCCGCGATTTGCGCATGCGCATGCGTCCGGCGATTTTATAAAACCATTGCTTTGCAATGGTATCGGACACATGAGCGCTTTTTATGCGCTCGTCCGATAAATTATAGAACAGAAATCGCAGATCGCACCTATCTGCGATCTGCGATTCCTGTTCTCTTCTCTATATGCGCTCAATGGGGCCGGCGGCAGCAGCGCCGACCCCATTGAGAACATATAGAAGACAAATCATTCTTCTCTGCCACAGCAATAACAGCTGTGACAGAGAAGAACGATGTTTGCCCATTGAATTCAATGGAGCCGGCAATACAGCCACTCCATTGAAAGCAATGGGCTGCCGGCGTGCGCGGGGTGAATTGTCGGGAAGGGCTTAAATATATAAGCCCTTCCCTGCAATTCATCCTAAAATGTGTTAAAATAAAAAAAAATTGTATACTCACCTTTCCGCTGCAGCCGGAGTCCAGCCGCGGCCGCTGTCAGTTCTCCTGAACTGCTTCTCAGCACTATTCAGCCGGCGGGGCTTTAAAATCCCCGCCTGCTGAATGATCTGCCTCTGATTGGTCACAGCCCTGACTAAATCAGAGGCAGGTTTCACTCACACACCCATTCATGAATTCATGAATGGGTGAGTGACTGCTGCCTCTCAGCGCTGAGCCAATCAGGGGCAGGTCTGACTCACATCCATTCATGAATTCATGAATGTGTGTGACTGAGACATCCCTCTGATTGGCTCAGCGCTGAGCCAATCAGGGGGCAGGTCTGACTCACACCCCCTTCACACCCACTGCAGGACGGCCGCGCGGAGCTCCGGCTGCCGGGAGAAGGTGAGTATATATATATTTTTTATTTTTACACATTTTAGGATGAATTGCAGGGAAGGGCTTATATATTTAAGCCCTTCCCGACAATTCATCCCGGGCTCACCCGCATCGCATTGCTTTAAATGGAGCCGGCTCTATTGCCGTTTCCATTGAATGCAATGCGCTGGACAGCTCCGGCCCGTTTCTAATGAAACGCGGCTAGGAGCAGATTTCCGGGCGATTTGCGGGCGACTTGCGCGCACCGGTCACGCAATTTGCGGATGCGCATCCGTCATGCGATCCGCAAATCACGCGAAAAAACGCCCGTCTGACTAAAGCCTAAGAAAATGCTTCCGTCTTGCCCCCCTGTGGTGCAAATATAATTGGCCATTTGTAGCCCTCCATTTTGTATGTTATTGTACTGCAGGCCTACATAAATGGCTAATTATGTTCCTTCATCCTCCATTTTGTATTTTAAATACGAATAGCTATGAACATTCATGTGGACTTTAAACCTGTTTGGTGTAGGAAGCTTTGATGTAACTGTGAAATGTGTATGTGACTTGTTAATTTTTTGTATAAGATAGAGGTCTAACATATGTATATTTGTTTTATTTATACAGAACAATGGTAATTGTATTAACTACAATTACCAGAACAATGCTAATTGCATCAACTACAATTCCATTTATATAGGTTTGTTTGAATTCTGTTCATATACATTGTATCACCATGAATCTGTTGAGTCTTGTTACTCCTCTGATACCATCATCTTTGTCTAGGGAATTGAGTTGTTGATTCTGAACCTTTGGTCAATGAAGCTGGCTATTTCAGATGGTGGGGGCCTCAGATTGATAACATCTTGGTGGCAAAGCTTGGAGAATATGGCAGATGACTCAGCAAGTTATAGTGTATAAAATAGGACACAAATTGTACTGCATCAGAAGCATCTTGTACCTGTAGGGAGAAGACCATCTCTTACAGTGTTGGTCCATGAAACCTGTATGCTTTTCACTGTGGCTTCTCCAGTGAAAAGATGAACTCCAGGCAGAAGTGTTTAAGGTTGTAAGTATGTGTCTGTAAGTCTTTTGTATTGTAAAGTGTGTTTATGTTTTATCACTTCCTATATGTATTTTACCTGTAGAGTATCATTGTAAACATTTATGCAATATCATCTATTTTTATGGAACTTTCTTTTATTTTTATCATTTATCCATTTGTATTAATAAATTGTGTTGTATCAACTAGAGATGAGCGAGCACCAAAATGCTCGGGTGCTCGTTATTCGGGACGAACTTTTCGCGATGCTCGAGGGTTCGTTTCGAGTAACGAACCCCATTGAAGTCAATGGGCGACCCGAGCATTTTTGTATTTCGCCGATGCTCGCTAAGGTTTCCTTGTGTGAAAATCTGGGCAATTCAAGAAAGTGATGGGAACGACACAGCAATGGACAGGGCAGGCGAGGGGCTACATGTTGGGCTGCATCTCAAGTTCACAGCTCCCACTATTAAGCCACAATAGCGGCAAGAGTGGGCCCCCCCCCCTCCCAAAAACTTTTACTTCTGAAAAGCCCTCATTAGCAATGCATACCTTAGCTAAGCACCACACTACCTCCAACAAAGCACAATCACTGCCTGCATGACACTCCACTGCCACTTCTCCTGGCTTACATGCTGCCCAACCGCCCCCCCTCCCCCCACAGCGCACACCAAAGTGTCCCTGTGCAGCCTTCAGCTGCCCTCATGCCACACCACACTCATGTCAATTTAGAAGTGCGTCTGCCATGAGGAGGAACCGCAGGCACACACTGCAGAGGGTTGGCACGGCTAGGCAGCGACCCTCTTTAAAAGGGGCGGGGCGATAGCCCACAATGCTGTACAGAAGCAATGAGAAATAGAATCCTGTGCCACCGCCATCAGGAGCTGCACACGTGGGCATAGCAATTGGGAACCTATGTGCCAACACTATTCATTCTGTCAAGGTGTCTGCATGCCCCAGTCAGACCGCAGTTTTTAATTCATAGACACAGGCAGGTACAACTCCCTATTGTGAAGTCCCTGTGGACCGACAGCATGGGTGGCTCCCTGGAACCCACCGGCGGAACATAAAAATATCCCATTGCATTGCCCAACACAGCTGAGGTAGTAATGTCATGTTTAATGCAGGTGGGCTTCGGCTCACACTGCATGCCCCAGTCAGACTGGGGTTCTTTACAAGTGGAAACAGATGCATTTATAATTCCCTGTGGACCCACAGCATGGGTGGGTGCCAGGAAGCCACCGGTGGTACATAGAAATATCCCATTGCATTGCCCAACACAGCTGAGGTAGTAATGTCGTGCTTAATGCAGGTGGGCTTCGGCCCACACTGCATGCCCCAGTCAGACTGGGGTTCTTTACAAGTGGACAGATGTAGGTTAAACTCCGTGTGCACCTACAGCATGGGTGGCTCCCTGGAACCCACCGGCGGTACATAAAAATATCCCATTGCATTGCCCAACACAGCGGATGTAACATCAGCTGTAATGCAGGTGGGCTAAAAATTCATTTGATTACACTGTAGGCGAGGGCCCACAAAAATTGCTGTATCAACAGTACTAATGTACATCCAAAAAATTGGCCATGGCCAACCAAGAGGGCAGGTGAAACCCATTAATCGCTTTGGTTAATGTGGCTTAAGTTGTAACTAGGCCTGGAGGCAGCCCAGTTTAACGAAAAATTGGTTCAAGTTAAAGTTTCAACGCTTTTAAGAACATTGAAACATATAAAAATTGTTTAGAAAAATTATATGACTGAGCCTTGTGGCCCTAAGAAAAATTGCCCGTTCAGCGTGATTACGTGAGGTTTCAGGAGGAGGAGCAGGAGGAATATTAGACACAGATTGATGAAGCAGAAATGTCCCCATTTTGGATGGTGAGAGAGAACGTAGCTTCCATCCGCGGGTGCAGCCTACGTATTGCTTACGTATCGCTGCTGTCCGCTGGTGGAGAAGAGAAGTCTGGGGAAATCCAGGCTTTGTTCATCTTGATGAGTGTAAGCCTGTCGGCACTGTCGGTTGACAGGTGGGTACGCTTATCCGTGATGATTCCCCCAGCCACACTAAACACACTCTCTGACAAGACGCTAGCCGCAGGACAAGCAAGCACCTCCAGGGCATACAGCGCGAGTTCAGGCCACGTGTCCAGCTTCGACACCCAGTAGTTGTAGGGGGCAGAGGCGTCACGGAGGACGGTCGTGCGATCGGCTACGTACTCCCTCACCATCCTTTTACAGTGCTCCCGCCGACTCAGCCTTGACTGGGGAGCGGTGACACAGTCTTGCTGGGGAGCCATAATGCTGGCAAAGGCCTTGGAGAATGTTCCCCTGCCTGCGCTGTACATGCTGCCTGATCTCTGCGCCTCCCCTGCTACCTGGCCCTCGGAACTGCGCCTTCTGCCACTAGCGCTGTCGGATGGGAAGTTTACCATCAGTTTGTCCACCAGCGCCCTGTGGTATAGCATCACTCTCGAACCCCTTTCCTCTTCGGGAATCAGAGTGGAAAAGTTCTCCTTATACCGTGGGTCGAGCAATGTGTACACCCAGTAATCTGTAGTGGCCAGAATGCGTGTAACGCGAGGGTCACAAGAAAGGCATCCTAACATGAAGTCCGCCATGTGTGCCAGAGTACCTGTACGCAACACATGGCTGTCCTCACTAGGAAGATCACTTTCAGGATCCTCCTCCTCCTCCTCTTCCTCCTCCTCAGGCCATACACGCTGAAAGGATGACAGCCCAGCAGCATCTGTACCCTCAGCAGTGGGCCAAGCTGTCTCTTCCCCCTCCTCCTCATCTTCCTCATGCTCCTCCTCCTCCTCCTCAACGCGCTGAGATATAGACAGGCGGGTGCTCTGACTATCCAGTGACATACTGTCTTCCCCGGCTCTGTTTCCGAGCGCAAAGCGTCTGCCTTTATGCTTTGCAGGGAACTTTTCAAGATGCATAGCAGAGGAATGGTGACGCTAATGATTGTAGCATCGCCGCTCACCACCTGGGTAGACTCCTCAAATGTTCCAAGGACCTGACAGATGGCTGCCAACCAGGGCCACTCTTCTGTAAATAATTGAGGAGGCCGACTCCCACTGCGCCGCGCAAGTTGGAGTTGGTATTCCACTATAGCTCTACGCTGCTCATACAGTCTGGCCAACATGTGGAGCGTAGAGTTCCACTGTGTGGGCACGTCACACAGCAGTCGGTGCACTGGCAGATTAAACCTATGTTGCAGTGTCCGCAGGGTGGCAGCGTGCGTGTGGGATTTGCGGAAATGTGCGCAGAGCTGGCGCGCCTTTCCGAGCAGGTATGACAAGTGGGGGTAGCTTTTCAGAAAGCGCTGAACCACCAAATTAAAGACATGGGCCAGGCATGGCACGTGCGTGAGGCTGCCGAGCTGCAGAGCCGCCACCAGCTTACGGCCGTTGTCACACACGACCATGCCCGGTTGGAGGCTCAGCGGCGCAAGCCAGCGGTCGGTCTGCTCTGTCAGACCCTGCAGCAGTTCGTGGGCCATGTGCCTCTTCTCTCCTAAGCTGAGTAGTTTCAGCACGGCCTGCTGACGCTTGCCCACCGCTGTGCTGCCACGCCGCGTGACACCGACTGCTGGCGACGTACTGCTGACACATCTTGATTGCGAGACAGAGGTTGCGTTGGAGGAGGAGGAGGAGGAAGGTGCTTGAGTGGAGGAAGCATACACCGCCGCAGATACCACCACCGAGCTGTGGCCCGCAATTCTGGGTGTGGGTAGGACGTGAGCGGTCCCAGGCTCTGACTCTGTCCCAGCCTCCACTAAATTCACCCAATGTGCCGTCAGGGAGATATAGTGGCCCTGCCCGCCTGTGCTTGTCCACGTGTCCGTTGTTAAGTGGACCTTGGCAGTAACCGCGTTGGTGAGGGCGCGTACAATGTTGCGGGAGACGTGGTCGTGCAGGGCTGGGACGGCACATCGGGAAAAGTAGTGGCGACTGGGAACCAAGTAGCGCGGGGCAGCCGCCGCCATCATGCTTTTGAAAGCCTCCGTTTCCACAAGCCTATACGGCAGCATCTGTAGGCTCATCAATTTTGCAATGTGCACGTTTAACGCTTGAGCGTGCGGGTGCGTGGCGTCGTACTTGCGCTTGCGCTCAAACTGTGGCACTAGCGACGTCTGGACGCTACGCTGAGAGACATTGCTGGATGGGGCCGAGGACAGCGGAGGTGAGGGTGTGGGTGTAGGCCAGGAGACTGTACTGCCTGTGTCCTCAGAGGGGGGTTGGATCTCAGTGGCAGGTTGGGGCACAGGGGGAGAGGCAGTGGTGCAAACCGGAGGCGGTGAACGGCATCGTCCCACCTTGTGGGGTGCTTGGCCATCATATGCCTGCGCATGCTGTTGGTGGTGCCTCCCCAGCTGATCTTGGCGCGACAAAGGTTGCACACCACTGTTCGTCGGTCGTCAGGCGTCTCTGTGAAAAACTGCCACACCGTAGAGCACCTTGACCTGTGCAGGGTGGCATGGCGCGAGGGGGCGCTTTGGGAAACAGTTGGTGGATTATTCGGTCTGGCCCTGCCTCTACCCCTGGCCACCGCACTGGCTCGGCCTGTGCCCACACCCTCACTTGGCCCTCCGCGTCCTCGGCCGCGTCCACATCCTCTAGGCCTACCCCTACCCCTCAGCATGCTGTATTACCAGTGATTTGATTTCCCAGGCAGGAAAGAAATTGGCGCAAGGCTGCACTCAACCGTAGCTGGTTGCGTCTGATTTTTGTACGTTGTCCACGCAGCACACACGTACACGGAGACCTTAGGACTGACACAGGCAGGCCAAATACAATTTCTTTTCCTTTTTTGCAAAGGGAAGGACCCACTGCGTATATTCAATGAACGATAACTTTTAGAACTGTAGTGTGGCCCTGAAAAAGTGACACACAACTTTAGTGTAGCAGAGTTATTAACTCTAGCAGAGCAGGTATTTGCCAGTCAGGAAAGACAATGGCGCAAGCCTGCAGTAAACCGTAGCTGGTTGCGTCTGATTTTTGTACGTTCTCCACGCAGCACACACGTACACGGAGACCTTAGGACTGACACAGGCAGGCCAAATATAATTTCTTTTCCTTTTTTG